>NC_056741.1:792067599-792247599 GCF_019279795.1 Protopterus annectens | reverse complement strand
TCCCAATAAAAACACTTTTTTCCATTTACTCCTGTAGAGTTTGCTAGTAGAAGGTTTGGGGGAAGACAAACGTATGCAATGGATGTGAAGAGAGCATTAGTTGTCTGGCTATCAAAGGAATCAGAGAAAACATGCCGTTAGCTTGAGATTTGAGATATTTGGGTGAACTATGCCTGTTGGGTGAGACAGAAGTTCTGGAGCTGGATCCAGAATCTAAGGTGGGTAAAGCAGATGAGGCCAAAGGAAGGGAAACCAAATCTGCTAATGCCAGTAAGGTGCAATGAAGATGACTTTTTCTCTTCAACCAGGCTGCTTTCTGAAGGAATTTGGGAATCACGGGGAGTCAGAGGATAACCATACAGAAGCCGTGGGGGCAATCGTGCAATACAGCATCCTTTGGTGATTCCCCTGGTGGGGGAATCAGGGCAAAGAAGCTGCTCCACTTGTTTTGGGGAGATGCAAACAAACTGCAGCAAGGCTGGCCCCACTGACTGAAAATCACTTCCATCACTTTGCTGTTGAGAGACCACTCGTGAGGTAGTAAGATGGATCTACTTAGTCTGCTATCATGACTGACTTCCCTGCAATATGCATTGCTACTAGAAAGCAGATGAAGATATCACCCACTGCCACACTCTTGAGGGCTTCTTGACACAGGGGAGAAGATCTGGTTCCCGCTTGTTTATACCAAACTACTGACATGCTGTCTGTCTGGACAGCAACTGTCCCAAGAGGAAGAGAGCCTTTGCATGCCTGCAATGCCAAAAGCACTGCTCTCATCTCTAGAACACTGACGTGCAAGTTGGCCTCTTCAGGGGACCAAGTGCCTTGGTCTGTTTTCCCCAGAAAATGCCACCCCTCCCCAAACTGGGAAGCGTCCATGGTCACTAGAGCCTTGGACTGAGGGAGGATGAAATGACGACCTTGTGTTGTTGTGACTGCATCCACCAGGAAAGGTATTGCTTGCATACCTGGGTTATTCTTATCTTCGTTAACATGGGTTGAGAAAGCACTGACCAGTGTCCCTACAATACATCCATTGTACAATCCTCATGAGGAATCTTGCTAAAGGAACTAAAATTATTGCTGCTGACATTAATCCCAGGGCTTGCAGAATCAATCTGGCTGAAGATTATTTTCCAGACCTGCATCCTTATTATTTGTATTCTTTTTGACAGCGGAAGAGAAGCTACTATAGATACTGTATTGAACACTGCTCCTATAAAGTCTAATGTCTGGGTTGGTTGTAGATGATACCTGTAATTTATGGTTATTCTGAGGTGTGAACAGGTTTGTAACACCTGATCTCGAGCTTCTATCAGTTGATGCCAGGTTGGGACGGTAATGAGACAGTCGTCTAAACATGGAAACACCTGCAATCCTTGCAGTCTCAAGAAAGCTGCTACCACTGCCCTGCACTTGGTGAACACCCTGAGGGGGGCCGTGATGAAGCCAAAGGGTAGTGCTCTGAACTGATAGTGACTGGCTCCCAGCCAGAAGTGTAAGTACCTTCTGAACCATCTGTTCATTGGCTCCCAGCCAGACGTGTAAGTAACTTCTGAACCATCTGTTCATAAGATAGTCTGAATCCTGAAGATCTATCGAGCACATCCAGTCATCCTTACCCAGAGAGGGCAGAACAGACTGAACTGTTACCATCCGTAACTGTGTGTGTGTTGAACTGATTTGGTCAATACACAGATTCAAAATTGGTCTCCAGTCTCGTTTTCTTTGGCAATAAAACTAATCTTGAGTAAGTTCTGGACTCTATTGGGTCAGGCAGGACCTCTTGGATGACACACACTTTTTTTTTCTACCAGCTTTTGTATTTTCAGTGCTGCTGCTTTCTTCTGATTGGGTGGGGCATCGGGAAATTTTCTTGACAATGGAGGAGATGGGGAAAAGGGAATTATATAACATCTGGCAATAATTCTCTTTAAACAACTGCCCTATTATATCTAACCAGGCTCTCAGGTGCAGAGACAAGCAAAACGTGACCACCTCCAGAAGCAAGCAATCCGGCTCCACTCAGGAGCGCTGAAAGGGTCTTTTGGAAAAGGAATCTCTAGACCCCCCCGGTTTTGCGGGCCTCTTCTGCCATGGGGGTTTCACCTTCCATTATAGCATCCCCCCTCTGCTTCTGGGGGAACTACCTCCATGTGTGTCTTGGAAAGGACCCCGAGATTTTCAGAACCAGATTTTTTGACCTCCCCATTGATTCCTGGAAAAGGTCCTTAGAGGAGTTGAAAAATTCACACCTACTGCAGAGAGAGTCTTTTCGTCTTTCTCTCACCTGGAGAGCATGCCCGTTACTGTGGCTCCAAACAAAGAAGTGCCATCAAAGGGAGAATTGACAAACAATGACTTGAAGGGCTCTGTAAAATCATAGGTGCATCCAGGCATGCCTCCTGATGGAAATACCTGAACCCACACAGCCCTTGGGTCGCCTACTGCAGCATGCAAGATAAGCCTCATGGATGAATTAGATATACCCTGTATGGTAACCAACTGACAGACTACTGAAGATTGACCCTCAGCAGTTTCGGTTCCAGAAAAAGATTTCGATATCTCTTTAATCAAATCTCTCTGAAGCCTCATAAAATGTGTCAAATAGTTCAGTGATCGGACTGCAAAAGTTGCTAAAGCACAAACAATCTTTCCAAATCTATCACATTCGACTCTCTAATGGAGGGATGGACAGTGGAACTCTGTTCTACCAGTTCCTTTTTTTGTAGCTGTTGCCACAACCATGGCACCTAGTGGCACACCTTTACTCCAATATTTCCTTGGCTACTGGTGGGGCCAGAATCTAGTCTGGTCTCTTAGGGACTGGCTCAATCATATCAGGTTCTTTCCACACTTGCCTAGAGATCAAATCAATGAGTTCAGCGGCAGGTGGAGTAACCCAGGAGGTAGACAGGCCAGTCCCAAAAGCTTCCAGAAATACCAATTCCTCTGGAAAAAGGTCTTGGGAAGACCAGCCACCATTCTGCTTACGGATCTCAAGAATGTCGCCAAATGAGAGGTCATTGGGTGGTGATTTTGGGGATCCTTCTCTATTTAAATCCGTATCCTCAGTGACTGACTCTTGAGGGGAGTCCAAGTGCCTCCTTTTGCACTTTCTCTTCCTCGGAACTACCTCAGTGGGGTGGGTCTGATTGAATATCAGAAGAAACTAAGATACCTAGCTGGGTAGGCTGTAAGCTTCAAGCTGGCTGTCCCTGTGGGGTAGAATGCTGAGGATCATGGTGCAAAGTCATTTGAGAAGTAGAGGATTGTTCCAAGGGGGAAGGACCCATCAAACCTGTTGGAGCAGAGAACACTCTATTCACAACCTCAAAGGCAGACTGTTCCAGGGAGAAAGAAGACAATGAAGCTGATAAAGCGAGTGTCTGTCTCATTGCTTCCCTCTGCCCCAAGAGCAATCCAGCTGAGGTGAAGAGACAGCTCTGAAAATCTCAGAGTAGACTCGAACCTCCCGGATCCGACAGGGATGCTTTGGCTCCAAGGATGTCAGGTCCAGTGCACTCAGAGCAGTATTCGGATCTGAACCAGATGCACTTGGAACGCTCGGATCACAGGACTCCAAAACCACAGGTTGGATTAGAGAAGGAGCTGTAATGGGTGAAGTAGTAGATGATGGGGCTTCCTGATTTGAATGGGTAGTAACCATGAGAACTCATCTCTAAATTTGAACTATGAATAATATCCTCATCATCTTCTCCACATTTGCTTCCATGACAGTCCTGGAAAAATGAGAGGATACCAGGGATGGGGATTTGGAGCTCCTGCTAAAAAGGGAGAGGGCACTCTGGATGGGATTAGATCCAGACTTGAAGAGCACATTGTCCTTGGCAAAGGTTTTGGATCCAAGGATGTAGGATTCAACACAGGATTAACTGGATCCAATGAGGGTCAGAACAAAAGTCACTTCGGATCCAGCTTCTTTCTTCTTCATAGGTTCCAATGAAGAAGAGGCTGGAGACTCAAAACTTCAACCTCTTAGTAGGGTCTCTAGATTTGTGTTTGGGGGACTGAACCAGCAATGGCTTCAGAAAATGAAGTCCGTAATCCTTTTAAAATTAACTTATTCTATGTGCTAGTGCACGGGGGTTGAACCTACAACAGATAGTGCAGTCCTACTGTAGAGATGCTCTGGACCTAAACAATACACGCACAGAGTATGGGCATCAGAATAAGGCAACTTATGCCCACACATCATATTTTTTAAATCCTGTTTTTCAGACATTGTTAAAGAGAAAAAAAATATGGTAATGCGAAAAAGTTAAACTAAACCTTTTTTTTGTTGTTTTAACCAGGAAGAAGAGAAAAGATAAAATACCAGCTATGGTATTAAAGAAATACAATTATCTTGTATAAAAAGACAAAATACCAACTATGGTACTTTAGGAAGAAATACAAGAAGTGTAAAAAAGGGTAAAGGGAAGGGAAGTAGGCCTACCAATGATGGTAGAAAAGTTTACACTTAGTGTAAGAAATAGGGACAGAAGAAATGAATTAAGATTAAAAAATAAGGCAAAAGCATCAACTAAGAAAGGTTTTAGAACGAAAACAGAACTTATCTCCCACTGTAATCTAAAGAATTGAAGTCAACCATGTCTAGACACTAAAGCGGCAAAGAGATCACAGAGCTGTTAGGGGTGGTGCATTATGAGTAGGGAAGGAGGTCAAGAGTTTGCTGGAGGCCACAAGGTAGTATAATGGCTGAGTCGGATCCGACCCATTAGTTGAGAAATAAATGAAAATTGACAACTTGACAACATCAGATCAGAAGAACATGCCAACCCAGCACTGAACAATTCATACAGATAAGGAGAAGCAAAGGAACAGCCACAAAAAATCTCTTCCATTTGGATAAGTAGGATTTCCTAGTCTCCTGGTCTCCTGCAAGACTCTGAGCATCACCAAAAATAAAAAAACGTGTATATATGGAATCAACATCCTATCATCCACAGTGTCAGCTGAACAGAGTGGATAGGTGGGGGCAGGTGGGGATGCATGAGAGATCCCTTGTCTTGTGTGAGTAGGCCCATTTTGTGAGATAACTTGTGATGACTGCCCTTGGCAAAATGCAGAAGAGGGAACCAATACTGTCTGGCCCAAAAAGGAGTCACCAGCAAGATTTTGGGAGCATCCTGTTTTATCTTTTACAGGACTTTCGGAATGAGAGGGAAGGTATAAAGAAACATTCCCTTCCAGGAAAAAGAGAGGGCGTCCAGACAAGAGGACATGGGACTCTGGTACAACAAAGAGGAATTAGTCTGTACAGAGGGAAGGCAACTAGATCTACTTGAGCACCACCCCACTGGTGGACAATGTCAAGAAACATATCCCTTGTGAAGCATCCACTTGTGGGATTGTGTTATGGACCTGCTCAGAGAGTTTGCCATAATGTTCTGACCTGAGGGAATGTAAACTGCCTGAAGCGTCACTTGATACTGGATAGCTAGCTCCAAACACTTGAAGTGCTAACCTGCAAAGGAGATAAGATCATGTCTCCCCTTGCTTGCTGACATACTACATAACTGTAGCATTGTCTGTCAGTACCTTGAGTGGCCCTGGAATGAAAAAAAGGATGAAATGCTTGAATAGTCAACAGGCGTGTTCTCATCTCTGACAATGATGTGGCCTTTCTTTTGCTGAAGCGACCAGAGGCCCTGCACTTTTAGACAGCCAAAGGAAGCCCCCAACCCATGTCTGAAGCATATGTGAACAGCTCTTGAGAGGGGAATGGAGGTTGAAAAGGAAGCCCTAGACTGAAGGACAACTGCCGAATCTCCCACTGAATTTCTAACTAGAAGCATGGAATAAGAGGGACTATGAAATATAGATAATGAGAATGCTAAAGCCAAACTGATTTTAGAAACCACTGAAGCTTTTTTATGTGGAGTTTGGCTAGAGGGGGCATAGGAATAGTGGAGGCCATGAAACCCAGAGCTCTTAGAAAATTCCTGGCTGTAACTGAGGCCACAGGAAGAACAGACTGAAAGAAAGCAATGAGAGTTAAGGCCTTGGGAGGAGGCAAGGTTGCCATCATTGGAACAGTCTGGATCCTGCATCCCAGAAACACATGATCCTGTAAAGTAGTAAGAAAAGACTTTTGGAAATTCGTAATGAAACCCCAGGCTTTGCAGAAGGGAAATGGCAAAACGAAGATGCTGCTAATCTCTGGAGCGTTTGCCTGAAAAAGTAGGTCGTCTTAAGCAGGGAAAGACCTGTGACCCCTTTAGCCTGCAAAAAACAATCACAGGAGTGAGGCAATTGGTGAATACCCTTGGGGCAGTAGAGAGGCCAAAGGGCAAAGCAGAGAACTGAAAATGTCAGGAAGCAACAGAGAAACATAAAAACTTCCTGAAAAGGGGATGAATAGGGATATGAAGAAAAGCATCCTTGAGATCCAGAGAAACTAGAAAAGCCTGTGAAAGCAGCAAAGGAAACAAAGTCTGAAGAAACAACATCCGAAAGGATGGGACCTGCAGAAAGGTGTTTAGGTGAGAAAGACTCAGAATGGGTATCCCAAGTGCCCTCTTTCTTGGGTACCAAGGACATTCTGGAACAAAACCCCTTCCCCCTTTGAGAAATTGGAATTTCCCTAATAGTTCCCTCAGTCAAGATACCCTGAATCACCTCTGGAAAAAAGGCTAATTGTTCTTTAGGGAACTGAGGAATGCCCATGAAAGGGGGAAGAGATTTCCAGACCATGTAGTACCCCTGGCGAATGATGGAAAATAACCCAGGAATCTTGAGTAACCTTTAACCAAACAGGAAGAGACCAAGAAAGATGAAGAGAAAGAGGAATGTGGCTGAGAAGTACAGGATAGCCAGACAGCACCTCATCCGTCAGGAAAAGGAGATTTCTGAGCTACAGGAGTCTGGGTAGCCTTAGCAGGGGGAGCCCTTCTACCATCCTTCTTACCTTTTGGGGAAGGGCGAGACTGCCTACGAACAAAGGCCTGCTCATTAGGGTAATTCCTTTGGAATTTAGGAACAGGAGAAAAAGATATGTTTTAGATCTTGTAAAGTCTTATTCTTTTCCTGTAGGGACTTGAACAAATCAGCAGCAACTAAGGTTGCCACTTTTTCAAATGCATAAAGTGGGATATTTTTAGTACAAATGTCAGACTTTGCAGGGCAAAACATACCCACGGCCAGTACAAAGCACGGAACTTCACATTTTTGCCTAAATAAAAGCTTAATCTTGTAGCATTTTAGTTGCTTATTCTGTTTCTTGTAACATTTAGGTGTTTCAGATAGAGAATAACTGATTTATGCAACTATTACATAAAATATAGGAAATATGTTTGTCCTATAATCTCAGGACATTTGTCATTTTTTCGATTTCTTTGCAGGACACAACTGCCCAAAGAGTGACTGTCCCTCACAAAGTGGGACAGGTGGTAACCCTAGCAGCAACAGCACCACCAAACAAATGCTTGTTATCCAGAGAAGCATCCAACAACTTAGCCTTAATATCATCAGGCAAAGGTTGAAGACGAAGCCAAGAATATCTCCTCACTACAGAGCCAAAAGCAGCAGCAGCCCTAGAGGAGGTATCTGCTGCATCATAACTGCATTTAATAGAGTGGCGAGCCACATGAGAAGTTGTCCCTAACAAGGAGAGAGCAGAAGTCTTCCCCTCAGAGTGAAGAAGGTCAGAAATAAACTGACAGTCCTGACACAGAAGAACCAAAATATATCTTGTCATATGGGTCTGATAGCTGAAAGCCCTAAAAGCAAAGGTAGCGGAGGTACAAACTTTCTTTACTAGCCTTTCCTTAGTTCTGCTATCTTTATCAGAAGGAAGCAACTCTGATGCCTTGTCAGATGCCACAAACAGGTCAGCTGATGGACACTTAAAAAGGAACTTGTAATCATCAGCCACCATACAAAATCTATCAGGTTTTTAGGGAGCAGGGGGCTGAGAATCAGGAGAGCGCATTTGCAAAAGCTCGTAATACCACTTCAGAACCTCAGATACCTGTGCACAATCCCATTTGAAAGACTCCATCATTCTGGAAATTGTGTCCCCAAAGGAAATCTCTTCAAAGAGAGTGTCATGACTAGTGAACTCTTTTACCTCAGAACCACAGTCTAAAAGAGACTGAATCTGGGAGAAATAGGCAAGGGATTCTTCCTTTTCTGAGGAATCCTGTTCCTTAAGCCTCTTAAGAGAAGTAGAAGACAAAGGGGGGGGGGGGTATGGAACAGAAACTCCTTGAGGAGGCTTCAAAGCCTTAAGAGCACTAAAGAAACCTCGAGTGAAATTCTGCCACTCTCTCTGTGGGTCCTTAGGAGTAGAAAACACGTGTTTAGTTTTTTTGTTTCTTTTTTAAAGGGACATCAGCCTTGTAAAACCTGGAAGGCTCAGATCCTGTATGACACACTATAATTGTAGTCAGTACCTCCTCCCTAACAAAATTCTGAGGAACACCGCTATGTGCTTTGGTAATAATCAGCCTTGGTTCCCCCTGAACATCTGAAGTGGATGTCTTCAAGGCCTTCACAGACGTGTGTGAAGCTGGAACCATGCCAGCCTCCAAAGCGGTCACAGAAGAGGAATCCAGTGCAGGAGCCGGGCAATCTTCCAGGCTTTTACTAGCCTCAAGAGAGATGTCTGGTGGAGGCAGCATAGCCGAAAAATCGGACCTAGCTTTCTTGGCCTTCAGCGAGGATGGCTGACCCTCAGAGTGGGAATTACTTCCATAGCAAAAACATAAGATGTTGATTTTCTAAATATACAGCCAAAGAAAAAAGCCGACAGAGTCTTCAGAATGAAAGTCTGGCAAATAGAACAGGACGTACTGTTGTGGGAAGACAAAATAAACACGTCTCATGACGGTCTTTACAGGGAATCTGTCTCCTGCACTGGCATTTATCTTTTATGGATGACATGAACCCCACAAGCAACAAATACAAAGGAAAAAAGATAAAAGCCCAACAGGGCACTTATCTGAAAATGGCTTGGTGAACCAGCAAGTGAAGCAAGCATTCAGGCTGATGACTGAAGATGGCATTCAGATTGGCGGCAAAGAAGTTCTAAGGGTGGTACATCTGGACTTCACCTTTATGCCCTACACTGTATGTGGGGAGCACAAGTGTGACATACGGTGTATCCTTAGCAACCTAAAGGCTTTACTACACTGGCCAGTCATCGGGCTGCCCCTGGTAGGGGATCCCTATAGCAACGAATACGTCAACAGTGAAATGGAAGGACATCTTCAGATATGGCCATTAAATTATATTATTTAAAAATAATACTAGGAAGAATGGACACAAGCAAAGCAAGGGAAAGAGACTAAATTATGAATAATGACCGTAGAGCACCCCATTGTGAATTTTCAGTGCTTTTACAGCTATTTACTAGATCATTTAATTCAGGTATATGGATAGATTCCTCAAGATTAGACGTAAGTGTTACATCCATCTTTACAGAAAAGGGGAATAAGACAAATTCAGACACATATTAGATCCATATGTCTACTTTCTTGTTGTGGAAAAGTAATGACGAAAGTTATTTTGGGTACAATTCAGAACTGGTAAGGCTGGGACTTGAAACAACATACCAGCATCAATATATGTTTATCATCATTTTACTGAAGTGGATTTGGTTAAATGATCGTATCAGGGACTCACGTTCGCAAAAAGTCACATTGCTGAATTCTAATATAGTAGAAATACATTCCGAATTTGACCTAGGAACAAGCGTTAACATGGATCTAGACTGGGGAGAGATTTGTACTTTGGATACAACAGAGTTCGACATTTTCAACGTTCTAGAATCAGACCTCGTGCAAAGTGGATTTGACCAAATCCACTTCAATAAAATGACAGTAAACCACTGATAATGCATCTAGAACTACCTACTGTGACGCCCGTGCCCTGGCCTAGCAATCAAGGAGCCTCAACCCTCACCACTAACACCAGAGGGGGCGTCTCATATATGAGGAAAGGATAACAAATACACACAGTAAAGTGCAATTTCCCTTAAGAGCACACAGACATCACAGTCAGTCCAGGGCTATTCGCTCCCTTGCTCACCAGGTCCCCAGTAAGACCCATTGGCATAGCTATAGGGTCCAGATCTCAGCCTAGCTGGCAAGCTAACCTCCAGTACCCTCTCTGCCCAACCAGTGCTTCATGTCCCTGCCCAAGTAGCTGACACACACACACACACGTTGAGATAAGTATTTATACAACTTCACAGACACCCCTGGGAAAGGCTGACACAGATTCTCCAGCTGTGTCTCTACACCCAGACTATATGGTAGTAATTACTGCCACCACCAGCTAATAATTATCAGCTACACAAAGCCCCTTAAAAGGGTGTCCAATTATTACTGTGTAATATTACTATCCAATAGTAAGTGTGACTAAACAGTCTTAAGGCTTATTTGGAGTGACTTAGACAGTAAACTCTATAAATATGCAATGTACTCGAGCTTAAATTATCTCTACATAAACCAGCCACAGTTGAAAATGGTTTAAAAATATTTAATAATACATACTAAAAACACAAGACAATACTACTACACCACAGTGCTATTCAAGAGTTCAGAGATCACACAGAAACTTAAAATAATTCAGTAGTACAGTTCTGACATAATAGAAAAACACTTTGTCTAATCTTCATAGTCCTAGCTATTTCTATAAGAAAACACACTTCTAAGATGACTTACTTATGAGAGCACGCAGTGCTGTAGGTTGGATATCAAGACAAAAATGCTAACAGTCTCTCTCTGAGCAATAGTTTTTAAAATCGCTAAAACATTTCGGCTGGGCCCTCCCAGATTACATCATTCTCAGTTTCCATTACATCATTTCTTTGACACAGCCTGGAGTTCCCAGGCCAACTGGCTACATTATTTAGAAAGCTAACACCTGCTCAGGAAGCTACAACAATAAAAGACTTTTCACATGTACACTCTAGTAATTATTCCTTAAGTTAAAACAATAGAAATAATGTGTTCAGCTAGCCTCTTCAGCACCACTATCTAAATCAAAGGACAGATTTGAAATAATTTTAACTTCAAAAGAAAGATTTGAAATGCTTTACTTAGTTTTCCTGACAGCAGATGGCAACGTTGCTACAATCATGAAGATCAACATTTTACATTGTTTTCTTTTGTTTAAGAAACAAGCCTGTACTTTACATTTATGTTTACAAATGCCAGAATTATATATCAAATTCTATTTGACTAGGCTGGCAGCCTTCACCCTTCTCTACCAGTCTTCACCCCCCCCCCCCGGAGAACTCAAGCTAGTTTTTCAAGTGACCCTTGAGAAATGCCACTTGAGAGGGTTAGGTCTACCTGAGTGTACCTCACCCCATTCCTTGTCTTGAGAGTCCACCTACATTGGCACTGCTAATCCCACTGCGGTGCTGCACTGACATATCATATGCTTGCAACCCCAGGCTCCATCTTAGCAACTTGGCATTTTGCTGGCTGTCTCTGTTTAACCATATTAGTGGGTTGTGATCTGTCATTACAGTGAATTTTCTTCCATACAGATAAGGCTGAAGTTTCTGCAATGCCCACACTATGGCTAGACATTTCTTTTCTACACCTGCATAGCATTCCTCTCTGGGTTGGAGCCTACGACTGAGATAAACCACTAGGTGCTCTTACCCCTCTGAAGAAATCTAAGTACATCCCCCATCCTGTGGTTTGAGGCATCCACTTGCACAACAAATTCTTTGCTGTAATCTGGACTGGCTAACACAGGGGGTCCTCCCAAAGCTTCTTTAAGCTTCTGGAATGCCTGCTCACATGCTGGGGTCCACACAACCTTATCTGGCCTGTTCCTCCTTGTCAGGTCTGTGAGGGGAGCAGCTATGGTACCATAACTGGGTACACATTTTCTGTAGTACCCTGCTGTCCTTAAAATGCCCTCACCTGCTTTTTAGTAACAGGTGCAGGCCATGCCTGAATGGCTTCCACTTTGGCAGGTTCTGGCCTTATCTTACCACTCCCCACTCTATGTCCTAGGTAGGAGACGTCTGCCATACCCACCTGGCATTTGCTCAGCTTAATGGTCAACCCTGCCCTCTGTAGTCTGCCCAGCACCTCCCTGACATATTGAAGGTTCTCTGGCCAGGAATAGCTGTAGATGGCAATATCATCTAGGTATGCAAGGGCAAACCCTCCTGCTAGGATATTATCTACCAGCCTCTGGAAAGTCACGGAGGCATTCTTCATCCCAAAGAGCATTTTTGTGAACTCATACAAGCCAAAAGGAGTCACACAGGCTGACTTCTCTCTAGCACTGGTAGTCAAGGGCACCTGCCAGTAACCCTTGGTAAGATCAATGGCTGTAAGATACTTAGCCCCAACCCAGCTACACTAGGGCCTCATCTGTCCTAGGCATGGGGTAAGCATCTATCTTGGTGTGGCTATTTAATTTCCTGTAGCCCAAACAGAACCTGGTGCTGCATCCTTCTTTGGCACCAGCACCACTGGGGAGGCCCAGTGACTGTTGGACTCTTGAATCACCCCTACTTCCAACATCTCCTGTACCTCCTTCCCTCAGAGTCTGTTTGACTCTCTCAGGCACCATATAAGGGGTCTGCCTAATTGGCCTTTGGAATCCTGTATCCACCTGGTGCTGCACCAGGTGGGTGCATCCTGGTTTCCCAGTGAACATGTCCCCAAATTCCTGCAACACTGCTCGGATTTCTCAAACCTGGGTAAGAGATAGCTGCTGGGACATTGCTACCCCTTCCACTGAGGTGTCAGCCCGAGCCTCACTGAGATCAGTCACCAGATCTCCCTCAGACTTCTCCTGCAATCCACTGCAAATGCTCAGCCCAAGGGCCTCCCTATCATGAAAAGGTTTCATCATGTTAACATGGTACAATTTGTGCCCCTGCTGTCTGGCTAGCAGTTCCACCATGTAGTTAACATCACTTCCCTTTCTTACTATCTTGTAGGGACCCTGCCAAGCTGCTTGCGGCTTGTTGTGTCTAACAGGAATGAGAACCATTACCTGCTGCACCCACAGCATAATCTCTAGCTCGAGCATTCCTGTCATATCACACCTTCTTCTGTTGTTGGGCTTCTGCCAGGTTTTCCTGGACCAAGACCAAGAGTTCCCTGAGCCTTGTCCTGAGGTTTAGGACGTATGCCACAACAGAACCCTTGTGAGGTTCACACTCATCTTGAATTAAATCTAGAGGTCCCATCCCTCACCCTATGCCCATACAGCAACTCAAACAGTGAATAACCTGTGGATTCTGGGGAACCTCTCTGTGAGCAAACATCAGATGGGGCAAATATTTGTCCCACTCCCTCTTAAACTGATCTGCAAATGCCCATAGCATGGACTTGATGTAGAGTTTAACCTCTCAACAAGACCATTAGTCTGGGGGTGGACTTCATGTGCTTCACCCCACAGGACTTCCACAGATAAGCCAGCAGGTCTGACATGAAATCGGCACCTCTGTCAGACAGTATTTCCTTTTGGGAAACCTACCCTGCTGAAAATCTCTAACAAAGCATTTGCCACTGCCTCAATGGAGGACAAAGCCACTGCCTCAGGGTATCGTGTAGCATAATCCACTACAACTAGGATATACTTTTTCCCTGTGGAACTTGGGGTACTCAGAGGACCCACAATATCCACAGCTACCTTCTGAAATGGCTCCTCAATCACAGACAAAGGCATCAAAGGAGCTCTCACCTTGTCTCCTGCTTTGTCTACCTTTTGACACTACTCACAGGTCCTGCAGTACCCTGTTACATCTCTGGAAATTCCAGGCCAATAGAAGTTTTGCATAATACGCCTCTGTACATTTTAAGCCCATATGACCTGCAAAGGGAATATCATGGGCTATGGCTAGAAGTGCCAGACTGTAGGCTCTAGGCACTACCACCTACTGTCCTTTCTCATCTTCTAGCCCTATCTCAGGGTTCCACTCTTTGTATAGTAACCCTTTGTCCCAGTACATACAGTCCCCCTTTCCTTGAGCATCAGGTGCCTCCCTAGCTACTTGCCTCAGGCCTTGCAATGCAGGGTCTGAGAGCTGAGCCTGTTCTCAACTGCCTCATTCTAACCCTTCCCAGCTCCCCTTCCACAGGAAGTCTGGCATCCTCTGACAGTGGTGCCTCACTGTCAGCCTGGGTACTACTACTCACCTCTACCTTTGCAGTTACCCTGTCCAAGGGAACATCAGTACCCACAAGCAGCTGTGGATCACCTTCAGTCTCACTGCTACAGCATAGCTCACTTCCTGAAGTAACTACCTCACCAGTCTTGGCTGCAAGTATGCAGTCTGCCTGGATCTCCCCCAGGCTACCAGACCCACATGCTTGTCTCCTAGCCTGACCACGTGTAACTGCATAAGCACATGGTACTGCCTCATCCAAATCCTTCCCTCTCAGGACATCTGCAGGATGGTAGTTTAGTACCCCTGTTGTCTCAAGACAACCTACTATTAGCATTTTGTCTTTCCCACTTACTGGCTCCCTCACCTTTGGTTCCCCACCTTGCCTCCATGGACACCTGTATGCCACATGGCCCTACTGGTTGCATTCAAAACATTTAACCCTAGCTCCTGGACGTTTAACCTGGACTAGTGGCTTCACCTGCTACTGTCAGATTCTGCTTGGGCAGTCTGTGCTGCCCACCATGGGTTTCTTTAGTCCCACGAGCAGTACTGGGGGTCCCCTTCCTGTGCAGGGCTGCCCTGGTGGCCAGGTACAGGTCTTCCTTCTTCTCCAACGCATCTTAAGTAGCACATTGTCTATCAGCTAACCAGATCCTCATGTCCTCAGGCAAAGTGCCAAGGACTTGTTCCCTCACCAAAAGGTCTGCCAGCCTTCAAAAGTGGTGACCTGACATCCACTCACCCAGCTATGAAATTAAGTGCTCAGTTCAGCAACATATTTACACAAACTTTCATCTGCCTTGCATCTATGTTCATGAAACATGTTCCTATACATTTCAGGTGTTGGCTTAAAACATTCTAAAATACTTTTTTACAGCAGTATAATCAAAACAGACAGCGTCAGGCATTTCTGACAAAATGACAAAAGTTACAGCTTTCCCATGGGGTCAGGAACCGTACCCAGAGCCTTTGGTCAACACTATACTGTTTGCATACCCTCTCAAAAAGATGGATGAAACTATCAAAATTATTCACTCTTTAAATTGCAGAAGAAATCTACTGACCTGTTGTGCTTCTGGGGTCCAGTTACTCCCTTCCCCATTACCTCCATGACTCTGGCAAAGAGTCAGCATTTCCCTCTAATGCCTCCACTGACACTCCTTTTCTTCAGCTTCTATCTCCAAACACCTGACCTCCAACTCAAGTCTCTTTAGCTCCAGCTGGATTTTTAAGTCCACTGCAGAAAGGTTGAGCTGTGCATTCTCCAAGGATATTGCATCTCCACTGCCAGTCTGATTGTCCTTCGCAGAAAGGTTGAGCTGTCCATTCTCTCCGAGGATATTGGATCTCCGCTGCCAGTCTGACTTGTCCTCCTGGATGCTGTTTTCTGATGCAGCTGTAACCAAGGCTGCAATCCGATCTGCCTTAGTCAGGTTTCCATGCACCAGTCTCCTAGCCTGGCACATCCCCACCAGCTAGCTCCTTGTCATCTTTCCATACTTCTCTACTGACATGCTGCCTGCTCACCCTAAGTAAGCTAACAAAAGAAATAAAACAATTGTGATCTGAACTCTTGAGTATTCACTGCGTGGCTGTTTTAAAGTACAAAACACCTTCAGAGATCACTGTACATAAGCTACAGGATTCACTGTACCCACACCACTACAAGCCAATTAGTATTTGCCAACTAATTAATATGTGATGTGGATCCCACCACTGCCACCAATTAATATGTAATGCCCGTGCCCTGGCCCAGCAATCAAGGAGCCTCAATCCTCACCACTAACACTGGGGGGGGGGTCTCATACATGAGGAAAGGATAACAAATGCACACAGTAAAGTGCAATTTCCCTTAAGAGCACACAGAGATCACAGTCAGTCCAGGCCTGATCACTCCTTTGCTGCCCAGGACCCCAGTAAGACTCCCCCCACTGGCACAGCTATAGGGTCCAGATCTCAGCCTAGCTGGCAAGCTAACCTCCAGTACCTTCTCTGTCCAACCAGTGCTTCATGTCGATGCCCGAGTAGCTGATACACACACACTTTCAGATAAGTATTTATACAACTTCACAGACACTCCTGGGAAAGGCTGACACAGATTCTCCAGCTGTGCCCCTATACCCAGACTATACAGTAGTAATTACTGCCACCACCAGCTAATAATTATCAGCTACCCAAAGGCCCTTAAAAGGGTGTCCAATTATTACTGTGCAATATTATTATCCACTAGTAAGTGTGACTAAACAGTCTTAAGGCTTATTTGGAGTGACTTAGACAGTTAACTCTATAAGTAAGCAATGTACTCTAGAGCTTAAATTATCTCTAAATAAACCAGTCACAGTTGAAAAGGGTTTACAAATATTTAATAATAAATACTAAAAACACAAGACACCACAGTGCTATTCAAGAGTTCAGAGATCACACAGAAACTTAAAATAATTCAGTAGTACAGTTCTGACATAACAGAAAAACACTTTGTCTAATCTTTATACTCCTAGTTATTTCTACAAGAAAACACACTTCTAAGATAACTTACTTAAGAGAGCACGCAGTGCTGTAGGTTGGATAGCAAGACAAAAATGCTTACAGTCTCGCTGAGCAATAGTTTTTAAAATCACTAACAAACATTTCTGCTGGGTCCTCCCAGAATACATCATTCTCAGTTAGTTTCCATTACATCATTTAATTGACACTTAGCCTGGAGTTCCCAGGCCAACTGGCTACATTATTTAGCAAGTTAACACCTGCTCAGGACGCTACAACAATAAAAGACATTTCACATGTACACTCTAGTAATTATTCCTTAAGTTAAAACAATACAAAGAATGTGTTCAGCTATCCTCTTCAACACCACTATCTAGATCAAAGGACAGATATGAAATAATTTTAACTTCAAAAGAAAGATTTGAAATGCTTGACTTAGTTTTCCTTACAGCAGATGGCAATGTTGCTACAATCCTTAAGTTCAGCATTTTACAGTGTTCTTTTTCATTTAAGAAACAAGCCTGTATTTTACATTTATATTTACAAATGCCAGAATTATATATCAAATTCTATTTGACTAGGTTGGCAGTCTTCACCATTCTCTAGCAGTCTTCACACTTATAATAAAATGTTCTATAATAATCTACAAAATGAAAAAAAAAAGAACTATGATGTCACTTATACAGACTTATCTTTGGCCTTTGACAAGACTATACACAAAATACTGATTAATGAATTAGAACTACTGTAACCATGAGTAAGACAGGGTAGCTGCATGGCTTACAAATAGGACATGGCAGCTATATAACTGGACAGGTGAAATTCTTGGTTACAATCAGGGTGTCAGACAGGGTTCTGTCATGAGTCCATACCTGTTTAGGTTTTAACTTATTGATCCTTTTCATCTGAGGTGTTCTATGGTTTGCATGCAGATGACTTGAAAATGGGAAAGTGATTACATCAGTTACAGGTAAGGCCTGCCTGCAAATGAACCTGACCAGCAGGACACAAGAGAATATGCACATACAATGTTTCCCACTAAATAAATGTCAAATAAAATAAATAAAATACATAAGAAACACAGCATATAAGACTTAAGAGATATAGACTGAAGGATGAATATTTAATATTGTGAAACTATGGACTATCTTAAATACCTGGGTATATGGGCTGACCCAGCTTTGAGTTTTTCTGATCATATCAAATAGTTGGTTAATGATAGTTATAAAACTATAAGCTGTATAAAAATATTTACCTAGTCTAGGAAATGAGATGCAACAAAATCATTGTCTGCAAGTTGCATCATATCCAAACTACCGAATGGAATAATATGGAAACCTTATAAGAAAACTAACCTGAATAAATTAAAAAGAGTACAGTGGAAATATAACAATGGCATCCATGGATGTAAAAGCTTAAGCTACTATAAAAGATTAAAATATAAGAACTTGTACACTGTCATATATAGATATTAAAAGGAAACCTTATTAAGGTTTATGTGGCATTCACAGACAACTAGCACTGAGAATGCTTGGGGTTCATAGGTGTTTACTAAATTAATGACCACAAGGGCCTTTTTTAAGGCTAGCCATACATCCCAAATCTCTGAAAATTTCTTGTACCCTTGATGAGTGTAAGTAGGGGCTTAACAGATGAAACATTTACAAGCCTGGGCTTGGGACATAAGCCAGGAATAATGACCTTAGAACACCCCATTGTTAACGGTGACAGGCTGTGCCCAAGAGACATGGATGCCAAACCAGGGATGAATTTCCTGTTCTCCATCCAAATATCCAAGTTACACCTGAATTAAGTTAGGGAGGAACTCTGCTTAATAAGGACATGGAGCCTGTTCCAGAAAAAAGGGTAGTCTCAGGGATACATACCTGTCTCTCTGGCTGGTCCTATTTATATCACAGGTAAGGTTTAAGTATTTAGCCAGGTAATTCTGGTGCTGTTTATTTTGCAGATATTGAGGAGGTCCATCAGGGTAGGGTTTGACAATGCCTTGTATGCTAGGCATAGATCTCCCTTCAGCTGCCTATTTGAGACAGAATGCAGGGATAGGGCCTTAAGTGGTCTGCATAGGACATGTTACTTATGCCCTGCATTCTTTTAGAGAGGAACCTAACTAGGCATGTTGGATATGCCTAGTTAGGTACATACCAAAAGGGGCACTGTACTCAATGATAAGTCTGATGAATGCCTAACAACAGGGAGAACAAACATTCTACAACATCAAAATGTGTCATGCGTAATCTTAAGAAAAACATTTAGATCCCACTTGCAGCAGAAGGCTAACTATTAGGAAAGATCACAAAGAAAGCAGTAAGCACTTTATCAGATCATGTGCTGAGATTCTGATCACAACTGTTTTGAAAAGGTAGAATTACATTCTTCCTGTCCTGAACCACAGCTTTAGTACAATCATGAATAACCAAAATAACTATCATTCTCTTAAAGAAATAACAAAGGAGCTGCAGCCTAATTGATTATCCTCTAATTCATCCCTGATCAAGCTAAGATCTCACTTACACTGATCCATGGAACCATGGTGGGACAAGTTTCACCTTTACACAACATCCTTAAAGATGAAATCTCCATGACCTCCACCTTCATTCAGGAACCAAGCAGAATTCATATCACAGGAAAGTTTAAGAGAAGATTAAAAGGCTTTAGTTGTTTGAGCCTCTCTCCCACTCATCCAACTCAGTGTATAAGATTAGCTGCATGGACAGATTTAAAATCCATCTACACCTTTGAGAAACTAGCCAAGAAGCACCTAACTGCAAAGGGCTGTACTGGATCATGACTTTGTATTTCTTTATTTCTATAAAATGCCCAGACACTGAACAGCTCTGGTGGCCAAGACTTCAACATGAATAATAGTACAAAAAACCTTAGGGTGCCAGTCCCAAACTCTGTCCTTTATTAACAGTGCTCAGTGGTATAGGTTCTTCTTGGCACAGCAAGGTAATGCTTAAAGAAATACTGGAAAACTGAAAATGCCACATCTGACTGCTATATGGTTGGACTGTCTCTCAGGACACTATATGTAACAAAAAGTGGCAGAAAATTATCACTACGTACAAGATAAAGTGGTATTTCGGAAAAAGTAGGACTATTTCTTAAATTCAACAGATGGTCTTATGAATTATAAATAATGGTGGGCAGGATCTGTACCTAACTGGGGAGGGTAGCATGGCTACCCATCAGATGAATAACTTCCAATGTGAAAACAGAACACCAGCCTAAATGATACCCATCTTATTAATTTATTCTCTCCCTACCACATCTCTTTTATTTTTCTGTAGTAAACCATTATCAAGGGCTCAAAATGTTGACTGACACTCCTTTTCCTCTCTCATACCACCAAGTTGCTCTTCCCTTAACCCTCCCTCAGTATGAGTTCTAGCATATTTTTGCAATAAAACTAGGATGAGTTAATTAGCAAGGTTTCACTAAAAAATACAACATTAGGAATATGAATTACCCAGTATTTTTTAACAAAATGTTCATAGGCAATTTGTTATGATTGCAGACCAGAAGACCACTGAGAATAGCCCAATTCCCAATTGCCACAGAGCACTATCTAGTTAAGTGGCTTGCTCACAGTCACACAGTATGCAAACTAAAGCCAACATACTCTCAACGTTGTACTACAGAGGTAGCTTGTAAACAGCTAACAGCCTTAATCCTCTGTGATAACTGGCAGACTACAAACAAATGCAGCTCACAAACATTTATCTCCCTTCCAATATTAGAGGTACTGTAGTCGAAAGAGCAAGAAACACCCCACACCAAATTACCAAGCATGGCATATTACACAAATGAGGAGGGAATAAAACCCACAGCTATCATCAGACTTAATTTGAAAGGAAAAGCATTAAGGTTTAATATCAAATGAGTTTGCATTGACCTCAGTGTCATTTCAAGTACAACAAAAATCATTCCACTGCAGTGAAAAAGTGAAAATCAAATGGCCTGTCTACTGCAGCTCCCACTTCATCATGGTTGACTCAGTTTGTTGTATCTTGGGGATGCAAATGTCCTCCGATAAAAGTAGTTCTGCAGAACAGTTCAAAGGGCTCAATAAACTGCTGTTTGATATGACAGCAAAATTATCCAAACTTAAAAACAGATTAAACCACAATAAATAACTCCCTCAAATACAGAACAGTACTTCTTTGCCAGGAGCACAGTGGTGGTGCTGCGATAGCGTTGTCGCCTCACAGTAAGACGCTGTCCGGTTCGATTCTCAGCTGGAGCGTCTTCTGCGTGGAGACATGCGTGAATGGGCGTACCTTCGTTGAAGGTTGAGCGTCAGGGTTGGCAACTCGGCATATAAAAATCAACTGCCAATCATTAGCGGACCGAAGTTCCACTGTGGCGACCCCTAATCGGGAAAAGCGAAAGACACAACTTATTTGTCAGGAGCAAAGCATGTATCATATTAAAATAACATTTTTATTTCATCTTTCCTAGTGAAACAGACACAAACAAATTACTACTAATTTTAGAATGGGAAATTATCAACTTTAAGAGAGATGTCAACATTTTTTCTCTTTCTAGAGTTCAAATAGTTCTAAAAGACAGCTAACTATCATACCTAACAACTGTTCAGATTTTTCCTAGAAAGTCCATATTTCTGCCTCATATTTTTGGTCTGTTCCTCATAAAATATGTTGTTTTCTGGCAAATCACTGAGGGCTGAAGTTGATAAATAGTGACACACATTTGAGTTTCAGACTTTATACCCTTTAAACAATACATGCTAATACAAATCATGCAGTAGAAGGTCGATTATTCGAACAAATTGGGACCTAGGGTAATTCGGACCATCAAACATATAACTGAATTTGATAAAAAAAACTTTAAAAAATCTTGCTTTTTCTGCATGCAGGAATATACTTTTCAACCATTCATCAATTCCAGTGGACAATAAAGAATATTTTTCACACACTAGCTGGCTACATGCTCAAGCGAATACATATAATGTTTTCATATTCAGACTATGATTTTTCCTACTCAAAAACTTCAGAAGGCTGGTTCTGATAACTGACGTTTTGGATAATTAACTCTCTACTGTATTCTATGCATGGTTATTTTATCAACTTTCTAGCAACATTTAAAATCTATCACAATTTTGGGCCTTTGTCCCCCATTATTTTAGTCATTGTCCAGATTTCTTTCACTAAGAGGTTGAGAATTATGGCTACTGTACTAAGTTAAGGAGAACCACGGATTCCAGAATTAAAATTTAACTGTACAGACACACTGGAACTGTACATCATAACAAAGCTGCTACCTCAGCTTTTCTAAAATGGTGGCCTCAGAAGGATTGTGCATGACATTTTAACAAATGGATAACAGGAACACAGATAGGAGTAAAACTTCTGATGCTTACCATAAATAACAGCCTGAGGTCAGATAGTGAACTGCACGAAGAATGGAAAGTTGTCCTTTATTCTGGTTTAGAATGAGATGTTAACAGCCAGTTTAAAACAAGGGTACAGGTCAAGCAGCTTGTCAAAAAACCCACTACAATAACAGTAATGACCTAACCACTTATACAAGTGGATACTGCTCTTGCTACTACAGGTAATCACAACCTTCTGCGTCTGCTGAGCAGAATCTCTTTGACATGCAGGAGACCACCCTTGTGCTGCTACCATAATAATCCTACAATATGGTCACTATACACTTAAGCTTGAACAGATAGAATAAGCCAATATTTATATCAAGATAAACATTTAATGAGCTCTCTGAAATTTTCAAAGAAAACGTTAAATGCAAGAACACAACTTTGCAATAAAAAATTTAAAAAATTAAAAGAAAATAAAGAGTCCTTGTATCTTGTGCGCATAGTTTAAAAAGGCAGACCTCCCAAACAATTTTTTAAACAAATTTCTTCACGCTTGGTTGTTTTATTTTTATTCTGTGAAACAAGTACTGTTCTGTTTCAAAGAAAAAGGAAAAAAATATATTACTAAAGAATCAATAAGTAAAGTATGACATTATTATTATTATTTTGTTTTTATCAAACATGCACCTAAGTAAGTCCACTGTGGCTAGTACTGTGTACAGGGGAAGGGGAGAGAAAAAAAAAATAACAGTAATGAAAAAAACGAGGGTCAAGAGGCAAAATATATAGGTTTTCATGATAATGGGGCAATTTTTTTTACTATTACAATGTTTTTTTTTTTTTAATATCAACTCTTGTCAGGTGAAGACTCTCTGTGCACAGCATTTTTCTTCATACTATCCAGATATTCCTGTTGTGAAACGGCCAGCACAGATGCCAGAATTTCATCATCTTCCCAGCCATGTAGACCTAAGATGCAGATAAAGACATTTTAAAATGTGACCTTTTTGGTGTTTCTTACAAAAGAAAAGAGCACCACATAATGGCTGTATACAGGTGTGGCTAAGCTTACTATAGCATACCAACCGTTGATTTCAAAGATTTCTGGCACTTCATTCCACAAAGTCGTGAAACATTAAGCAGCTTTACAAAACACCTACATTAGCCAAGTATAATAAGCACAGAGTCACAGAATTTGCTATTTTCTCAAATAGTAAGGCTATTAACACAGGTATAACAGAAGTCTTTCAAATGTTACCAAGACCTGGGAGCCACCCAAACAGGAGGAAGCAGACTAATAAGGAGTGAGCATAGTTAGTGTACAAGACACACTATGCCGCTTGCAAAGATTTAGAGGGGTTTGTCACCATGTCTGGTACACTAGCTAAGCTCACGCCTTACTGGTTAGAATTACCTGATATGCAAATAAAAGACAAGACTTCCTGACCAATCCTAAATAGGCGAGCTTCCAGACAGTGAGAAGCCACTACACTCTTGGTACATCCCCAAACCCATTGTTAACCAGTGTATACAAGTTAAATGTTTGTATGTTTTGTTTGAATGTAATGGAGCTCTCATCCATTTCCACAACAAAAGGATTTTTAACTTCAATAGAGTGCAGCGCACTCATTAAACACTGCTCTAACTTGAATCTTTATGCACTGGCATTCCTTTTTTAACTTCCTTCTGCAAGTGGTTTATCTGCCATGGCTCCCCCGAGGATAAAGGAGACTGGTTAATCCTGTGGCTACACAGGTCTACAACCTTAAGTTCTTCTCAGGACCAGCTTTGTCTCATTTGTGTTTTGTTTCCAAATGTTACAAAGCAGATAAACAAGCACAAAACAATAAGGTGTACTACACTTACTAAAGTTCGACATCCTTGAAGGAGCTACTCCAAAGAATCTTTCTACCTATTAGAATAAAAGTCTACAACCTGAGGCCTTGGGCTGCATACAACTGCCCCAAACATGTAATAGATACTTAAATACATTCAGTCACCCAATTTTAGTGTGGAGTGTTCTGTTGGCTTCTGCCTGCACATGGGACATCCTTTCCACTTCAACCAACACCTACTTTTTCCCCTCTATTTAAGCTGAAGAGCTCTATTTCTCTATGCTATAGCTGACAAAGCTCACACAACATTTTAAGAGGGCACTTCCTTTAAAATGTATTAAGCAATTACTTCTTGGTTTGACTACCAGTTTGCAGCTAGTCTCGGCACATTCATCTGATACACTCCTGCTAGCACAGGTGGTGCAGCAACAAGACACAGTATCCCTCTACCACCCCTTTATCTCCACCATTCACTCCCTTACATTGCTTCAAGACAATCAGAATTAAACACACACTGCCTATTCCAGAACAAATAAAACTTGATAAGACCAAGACATTGACAAATTGTGCATAACACAAAACATTATGCATAATATTTGGAAAACAGCTACTGTAGATCTTCTGCACCCCCCCCCCCAAAAAAAAAATCGAACCCAGTAAAACTTTAACTCCTGCCTTATTTATATACTTCCAACCTTAGGCAACATTTTTGAAAAACTAGTTCATACACATATCTATTGATACATCAGTGAAATAACACCTGCCTTCCCCCTGGTCTGGTTATAGCACAGTCTCAACTCTCTGAATTCTCAATGACAACATTCTCTTAGAAAAGGACAAAGGTTTACTTACTGGGACCATTTTTATTGACCTTTGCTATACACTGATGAAATGGTTTTATTCTACTCTAATCACTCTCTCTTCAGTACAAGAACTGCATCAGACTTCCATTACCATATTCTATAGATTACCAATAAAATGGTACTAAACTTCTGCAAAACAAAACCAATCTTTGGTATGGGTCAAAACCTGTACAAACAGCAACCACTGCAAATCTTTGATCACCTAAATAATCAAACAGAAAATGTTAATGCCTTCAAATATCAGAATTTGGATGGACCAACTCAACTACTATCTCCATCTTGATGATACATGCCAAAAGATTAACTCATTTGTGCTGGGCTAAAAGACTCTCTCCATTTCTTTCCAGATCCACAAGACAGCCTCAGGCAAGGGGCATCTTGCTAACTCACCTAGAATATGATCTTCCTCTAAATGCAGGAGCTTTAAAAAGAAATACCTCCATGACTCAAACCATCTCAAACTCTACATGCCGGTTTATCACTGCCCCCCCACCCCCACCCCACCACCACAGAAAAATGACCACAACTGTAAAACTATTAAGAAAAAGCTAAATGGTTACCTGACCATTAACTCACTGACCTTTTGGGAACGTAACCATGCAAATCTTCTCATAACAGACCCTTTAGCTGCTACCGTGGAAGAGGCATAATCAGAGTCAAACACACTTCAAAGAATATTTGGTTACTTGAGAAACAAACCAATAAGAGAAATTAGAGAAGTTTTGCCCTCAAAATAAGGAAAAGTGATAGTAGTGTTCCTCACATTTTCAAAAGTTTGAAGGAAAAACTTTAACACGAGCTTGACAGTTAAAAAATTCCAAATGTAAGAGATAGGTATACACTTTTTTCCAAATCTATCAAAAGCTTTCTCATCCTTGTCAAGGGGAGGGGATTAGCACTTACTGCAAGATTAACCGCAGAAAGATTTGGCATAAATTACTGCAAGGTCAGACTTGAGATTAGAAAATAAAAATTTCTAAAACTACAGAACCTTATACAATCTGCCTTCTTAGGGCTGTAGGCCAGCTGTCTGTCATGTTGCAGTCTCCAATAAAAAAACATTCTTCAAAGCTGGAAGAACAGGATAATAGCAACTGGTTAAATAAATTCCAGTTGTAATAAATCATAATTTTTTTGAAAGACATTGTCATGCCTTTATGTTCTTATTCGCCCTAAGTATGGTTTAAAAAAAAGAATTCTTCAAAGGAAAAATCAGGGGAAAGACTCTCTTCAGGATCAAAAGTCTGAGGAGGAGGAAAAAAATAATTGTCTCCCTTACAATCAGTTCCCTCTTCATCGGATTGGGAATCTTCAGAAAGTGAAGAATTCCACTTTCTGTTATCAGGAGATCCAGAATAAGACCTATTATCTTTCTGTTATCTATTATGAATTAAGCCCAAGTGTTTTAACCCTCTGCTTCTTTTTGACAGGAATCTCCACAGAAGCAAACCAACTCATGTCAGGGACATCATTATGGGGAGCAGGCATCCTAGTCCAGCTAGGTAGAGAAGCATTCCCCGGTCTTTTCTCTGAGACTGAGGAGTGGTTCTCCCATGCCCAACAAGGACAATTCCAACATCTGCAGAGCGTGTGTCACGGTCAATGGTGGCTGAAGGGACTACACTGGAGGACACAAAGGAAGATAAGTGGCCTGAGGAATCAGAAATGGCCACTGCAGGGTTACCAATCGGCGGCTGATGTTGTCTATAACTTTTCTTCATTTTGCAGCTTGCCCTAGCCCCTAAAAACAATTTCTAAAGTTTTTATCAATACAATTTTGAGCACACCTTAGAAAAATAAAAGGTTACACCAACATAAAAAGAACCACACTTTTTTTAACTAACAGAAAAGTCACATGGCAGTCCAAAAAATTGCAATTCATAGCAAAAGATACACAGTTTGTGACAGAAAAGTACTGATTAGCCACAAATTAATTGTGGATGTATCCCTCTCCAAAGGGAACATATCTACCCAGCAATGGAGAAATACTAGCCAACCATCAATCTTAGAAAGCCTGCAAGAAGGGCACTCTTTAGCGGTAGGAATGCTTTAAATGGCTTGCCACCCAGACAACTGATTTTCTTCAGCACTGCTTGAGCTGTTAATTGCTTGGTTGCATGGAAGGTGCCCTTACACTTCGGAAGCTAGCTGGCTGTTGTATCTTAGGCAGCCAAATCTACTGCAGCAGTATGAACTAATGATGAATATCATTATGCAACAGTTTACTGCCTTTAGTGTACATCTGGAATCATCCCTCTCTACTCATCCCTCATCATCGAATATAACATCACACTTGGCATTTACCTGACCAGACACCTAAAACAGCTGGAGAGGCCACAAAAGTACCTCACAAAAAGGATCCTAGGTCTTAAATACATGTCCTACATGGACAGACTCAAGAAACTTCAGCTGTTCTCAGTCTCTTAGCTACATAGAGGTGATCTCTGCTTGACTTACAAAGCCATGTCCGACCCAGCCCTACATGAAATGCTACACCTAAAGAAATCCCAATCCCCCTGAGCCACACGCTCCAAAGATCACAACCTCATTACCACAATTAACAGAACATGCTGGAGAGACAGGTTTTCTCCCAAAAGCTGCCTATACTCTGGAATAAGCTTTCCCTTCATGTCAAGCAGAGCACCTCGCTGGCTCTTTTCAAGAGAAATCTTGATGAGTGGATGGGTAACAAAGTTCACCCGAGGAATCACTCCAGTTGCCCTACTGGATAGGGGCATTGTGAACTAACATCAGGTGGCATGGTGCCTGGGCTATATTTTTGGGCTAGGCTTGTAAAGGCTCCAGGACCATTAGCCTAGTACACACCTATGAACCTATATGCTTCCCTAAACTGACCTTCTCTCTCCCTCTCTTTGCATTCTACTTGACTGATGGATACCATGAATCTGGAAAGCAGAAGTCTTAAGGGGCTCATGGGCAAGTCTGAAGTTTCAGTCCAGCAAATGCAATCTTTAGGAATAGGAGGATTTTTGAATGACATCCATGAAACAGATGCCACAATACCACATGCTTCCAATGCAGTCTTGACTAAAATGTATATAGTCTTGCTCACTTTAGAAGATTACTCAAGTAGGATGGTTGGAGCACCTAAAAAACAATATTTTCAGGAGAAAGTGCATGGGCTATAGACCATTCTCCACTCTGCTGCATGATTTCCAGGACCTCCTTGAAACTGGGGTAATCTGCAGGATGTCAGGGAATCAATGGCATCTACATTATTGATAACGGAGGAGTGGAATTCAGGAAAAAGTCCAGGTTCCTCATCTTGTACATATTCTTGGGTCTGAGGGCAAGGAAGATGCCTTTGCTAGTTCAGATACCGCTGGTAAATCCCACAAATGCCCCTCACTTTCTGCCCTATTTTTTTAAACACCATTATTGAATTATCACTTGTGACAAACACACAGGCAAATTTACATTTATATAAAAGTAATTAAACTATATTAAGTTCACATTTATAAACATTATACTTCACATATACTGCTAAATATCATACAACCTAAACAATATTACATAAATTATTCAATTCCTGTCTTTTTTTTTTAAACAAGAAGCATCTTTATTAAACCATCACTTGGGCAATCATACATTTATATAAATGAATAAACATACCAACACAATCCTAAATGCAAGCATTTTACATCACAAACCATACTGACACGCCCAGATGCATACATTATATATACCCAACCATTTTCAGTCAAACATTACACAGCTCATTTAAGTCCTGTCTTCTTTTAAACCTCATTCCTCCCGTTTGTACTGTTCTCACAATTCCCATTTTTCTTATATAGTTTGCTCCTACCCTTTTCTTAAGATCTCGATTCCAGTTTTATCTCCGTTACTATATTTACTACTTCTAGTATAGTTGGATTATATTTTTATTTCCATTTTCTAGTAAATGCTTTTTGTCAGCCACAATAATTAGACTCAGCAAGGCCTTACCATGTCTAGGGAATTCCAATGGTCTATCACAGCTCAGAAAAATCATCTCTCTCATTACACCAATCTGCCCACCCAGCATCTCAGACAGTGAATCCCCCAGGGAATTTTTAAAGTCCGCCAACTCATCGCACTCCTAGAAAATATGTTCCCAATTACCTCTTTCTTCCCAGTCACATTTGCAACATATGCAGTCTAACTGAAGAAACATTCTCTGGAGTCTACATGGGATATGAAAATATCTATGCAAACATTTCCAAGCAAAAATCCTAAATCATCTAGATTTTTTTTGGATTATTTGTGAGACGTACATATATCCAACATTGTCGTTGTGAATTGCTTATTCACTCTCTCTTCTCAATCCTTTCTCACCTCCTCTGATTGATTCTTATAGTTATCATGCAATATTTTATGCTCTAATAATTATTCCTTTTTTAATGGCAGCTTCTGTTCTAGATTCTAAAAACTCTACCAGTGCTGGTCTTTCATTTAGCTCCCCCCATTTCTTTCTCTCCACCTATACTCCGATATCAATCCTGTATAGGGAAGGCAATGCCTAACTAGCAATCCAAATAATTTCTTGGCATCTTCCCATTCCATCACCTTTCCCTCTAGTTATTTGCTCCCAATACCTTGGCTCCTTTGCCAGTTTTCTCCAATAAATTCCAGGCCTCTCTTGCCTATTGTCTACATCCCCAATTGCAGTCATCCCTATCTGCAGAACCTCCATTCCCGGGTTGACTTAGTTCTTTAGGATACTTTCTGCTACTTTACAGATAATATTCTGTATGATTATTGCCATTCTCCTCAAAGGCCTGCATTCAAAATCCCAGTGTCTCCTTATTTCTTGAGCACCACAACCCCATTTCATCATCATCCCTTTCCACTTTGGATTATAGTTTTCTGCTTGTGATAGGTACAGGAATCTTGACTGTGTAGCCCTATAATACCCCCTCAAATCAGGAAATCCCAATCTGCCCTGTTCTACTGGAAGAGTCAGCTTATCCCACTTGACTCTTGCCATCTTCCCCTCCCAGATAAACTCCTTCAGCTCTTTATTAATTGCTATCCACAACTTTTCTGTTTGATAAAAATATGCCTGACCTCCATACAAGACTAATGGGACTAAAAACATTTTAACTGCTTGTATCTCACTACCCATATCCATATAACAAAGCTTCCATTTTTTCATTTTGTATACTATCTTATGTTTAGTCTCTTCCCACATATCCATAGCTGTCACACCAAAATAATTTTAATCCATACTCCTAAATACTTAATTTTACCATGTTCTCATAAATATGGATACTGTTGAACCAATGCACATGTGGGCACACAAATTACCGCTACTGCCTTTGTTTTAGCTTCATTCATTTTGTATTCCAAAAAGATCTCAAACTGTCTCTAAATGTTCCACAACACTGTAATGTTTCTTTTTGGTTTTGTCAGGTATAAAATAATATTATCTGCAAGCAGAGGCAGCTTTTCTTGACTACCATACCAATTATATGCTTGAATTTCTGAGTGCCTTATTTTTTTTGCCAGTGGTTCTAAATGTAATGCAAACAACAAAGGGGAAAGAGGATACCCTTGCCTGGGTCCTCTGCTCAAGCAGAAATTATCAGAGAGGACCCCAACAACATTAATTTTTGCCTCCAATCCCTTGTATATCCTCCTAATCAACCTTGTAATTTTTTTCAGGAAATTCAAATGCTTCTACTACCCTGCTCATAAAGTCACGGCTTACTCTGTCAAATACTTTCTGTGCATCAAGACCCACCAACAACAATGGTATTTTCTTACATTCTACTTCCCTCCGGATAATCAATGTTCTGTTAATGTTGTCAAATGTTTGCCTTCCCTCCAAAAAACCACAAAGATCCATATCTATTGATTTTGGCATTACCTTTGCAATTGTTTTAGCCATTACAGACGTGGACACTTTATAATCATGGTTTAGTATTGAAATGGGCCTGTATGAAAGCTGGATCTGATGGATTTTTACCCTCTTTAGGTATTAGAGCTACCACTGCTTTCTTCCATGATGTTGGTGCTACTACTCCTCTTACAACACTGTTAAACAAAACCTTCCAGATCTTTATTGGCCTTTCCTCTCCTAGCTTCCAAACATCCACAGGAATAACATCTATTCCTGGGGACTTTCCTGTATACAGGTTATACATCACAGTTTTATCTCATCTCCTCCTATCCTGTTAGTAATTGAGCCTCATCTACCTCTAACCTTGGCGTGTTTAATTCTCCCATAATCATTCCCATTTGTATTAGTAATTGAGCCTCGTCTACCTCTAACCTTGGCATGTTTAATTCTTCCATAATCATTCCTATTTGCATCTTTTCTTGATTTCCATATTTCTCTGCTTTATACAGATTTTCATAGAATTTATGAAATATTTCTAATACCTCTACAAGATCTTTTACCTTCCTTGCTATAGGCTCCCTAAGCTTGGCGACAGCCCTTTCTACTTTCTGTTGCCCAAGTCATTGTGCTAAAGTGTTTGTGCTCAGTGTTATCAAAAACAGTTGCTTAACAACAATCTTTCTAAACTCAATTATCAAGTTAATCCCTTATTTACTGCTTAGCATTCTGCAGTTGATCCTCTTCTTGTTCTGTGAGATTCCCCTATTCTGCAATACTTGTCAGTCCCTCTAAATAATTACTTCATAACCATAGCTCCCTTTCTTATTTCCACCCTATTTTTAAACTCCACCTTAATTTTATCCCACTCCCTAGCTATATTTTCAGAAGTAATTTCTATCTTGTCGAACAGCTCCTGAATAATCTCCACTACCCATTCCTTTAATTCCTCTCTCTTCAACAGACAGGCAGGAAAGTGCCAGTGTCTCATTTTTATTTCATTACCCTGTGTTTTTATTTTAGTTATTATTGAAGCATGATCTCAAATAGTTATTGGGTGCGTATCAAGCCCTTTAATTAAATGTCCTGTGAAATGTAAATTGTCTAGTCTAGCCCTAGCCCAGTTTTTATATCTTGGGGAATAATGTGTAAAGTCACTCCAAACTCCTATTACTGAAGTCACATCTTCTATGCCAAATATTTTCATAAACTTCTTCAAAAATATACCCTCCTTTGTTATACTTGCTCTTCTGAGCCACCCCAGACACGTCTTCACTGCTGCAAATCAAATTCCAATGCCCAGCTACAAGTAATATTCCTTGCTGAAAACTGATAACTTCTCCCAGAATTTTCTTAAGCTCCATTACAGCAGTTTTAAGTGGAATATAAATACATGACAGTGTAATCCTCCTCCCTTGCCAGTAGCCCCTTAGCACTACAAATCTTATTTATTTTAACACTTGTTTACCAGGATAGTCCGACTGGACAACAGGTGTCTATTTTCAGCGGAGTCCTGGGGAGAAAAGCTCCACAAAGTTACAGAGTGAATAAGTAAAAAGTAGCTGAAGTTTAACAATTGTTTAACAAACATGCTCAAGTAAAGTTAACAGTTAAGTGAAAGCAAGGCTGTAGTAGAAGTACATGATCACAGTACTTTTGTATAGTGAGCGCAAGTACAGTATGTGTGTGTGTGTATATATATATATATATATATATATATATATATATATATGTTCACATTATAGTAATAAATTTAACAGATATTTACAATTTACACTGTGTACAATTTAGGGTATAAAGTCAGTGGAATAGTGTTCAGAGTCAGCAATGAATAAAATCTGCCATTATTATCTTTTTTATCCTCTTCTATCACTATTGATGCTCCTCTTGCAATTAATATAAGAAGTACTCTTTTCCCTTTGTCCCAGATACTCCGCTGATTACCCACCATGGAAACCTTTAGCTAATTCACATGTGTAGTTCTTTCAAAGTGTTTCTCCTAAAACATAGCTATTTGCACTCTACATTTTTAATATAGTTCAGTATCATTTTTGCATTTGAGACCATGGGCATTTAAAAGCATTACAGAAAGCATCAATGTTAAATTGATTTATTGAAAAGTTATTATTCCCACCTTTTATGTACAACACTTCTTTTGTTAAATGTCTAGCTCCGGCTTTTGTGTTACATGCATACACTGTTTGGCAGGTTGAACTTTTACACAGTTGTTTCTTGTCATGGCCATTTGAGCCTGTCTATTTTATATTTGAGCCTGTCTACCTTATAAATCTTGTTTTACTAAAAGCAGTCATACAAAAAAGAACAAACCCACAATACCCCCTAAAATCTATTCATTTAAAACGAACACAGAAAACTTTGCACATCTGCAAAAATTGAAAAATTTCCCTCCGAATAGGAGCAAATATACCAAACTGAGTCACAGATTTGAGTTAATCTAAAAGAAAGGTTATCTATGCTAAGATGCATGGGGCAAGATGTGCTTCTAACCAAGTGCTAACTGGTGTTGTCTTACTTTTACAGCTCTCCCAGCTGGGAAAACCCCTGAATGCTTTCAGAGAATTATCTCCTAGCCAGTTTCTTTTTTCTTTCCCTGCCAAACACTCTCCACCAGACTGTAACTAATTTCTCTTTCTCAGATTGTCTCCATGGAGACATGAGAACCAGACAGTTATCAGATTGTAGCCATGGAGACATGACAGCCAGATACAGAATTACTACTAAGCATACATTCATTTGCTAGAAAAAAAGCTGCATAATATTAAATATTCTTTTTCACTTGCTTGCTTTCTCTTAAAACTTGTTACTAAATCAATCTGAGGTCCTTAAATCCAGTCATCCCCCATGCAAAATGAGAAAAGGCACATTATTTTTTCTTTTGTCATGCTCTTTTAACCAATTTTTTTTACATCGCAGTGTCTACATTTCTTAAAACTGAACAAGGACAGCAACAGAAGGGAGGAAAAAAACACAGCATCACCTATTCACAATCCCCATGCAAAGAAAACCATACATCACAAAAATAGTACTATTAAGAAAATAAAAGTTTTCTTTACCTAAAGTTAACTTTCTCTCCTCTCTTCCCCTCCCCAAAGCATTTTTCCAATCATTAATGATGTGAAGGGCATATACTTTAGAGTCCCCTACAAGCCCAATAAATTCTGAAAAAGTCCAATATTTCCAGATTTTCCGGTTCTATTTTACAAATATAATTATTGTACTGTAATCCCACATTAAGTTACTGGTTTTATTACTATTCATTCTCCATCTTCCAAATCCTGTTTCTGCTTCATTTCCAACATACTCTCTAATTTTTCAAGTCAACTCTCATGCTCTCTTCCTTCTCTCCAACATTTTCCATTGAAACAGTGGAAAAGGTTTCACAGGTACAGTACATCTCTGTGGCCTTTATTACCAGAACAAGAAGCAGAATCTCTTGCCTGTTTTCACAGCTCAGTTTTTGTTGGACAAAAGGTTGTATTTCCTCTTTAGTATGTACTTCATCAAAACATGATTTTTTTTCCCTCCAGGGAAGAATACATTGAAAACACCTGGGTACAAGCAGTCTGAATCTCACACCTGCATCTCAACATTCCCCTGAATAGTGGAATGATTTTACTCCTCTTCTGCCTGGTGTACAATAAGTAATCAATCTTCACAAACACTCTGCCGTATCCCACTTTTAGTATTTTGCCCTTCTGCCACAGTTGTGTCAGAATCAACTCCTTCTGCTCATAGGATTGCATCTTTACTACTAAAGGTCTAGACTGCTTTCTCACAGCCAGATTTGAAGGATACACATGATGTGCCCTTTCAAGTAACAACTCCTGCTGTGGAACACCAGTCCAGTTGCTTATTTGTGCTTTCATAAAATTAATGCAGTATGTTTCTTCCAGCTTCTTTGGTATAGCTGAACATTTCAGGTTTTCCCTATGTGCTCTGTCCTTTAATTCTATTATTTTTTGAAACATCACCTCCTGAGCAGTCTGATATTCAGCCAGCTTTTTCTTCATTTCAACCTCTGATTTTTGCAGCTTTATCACCTCAAGTAAATATCTGTTTAAAGCTTCTTCCATTTTTTCCAGCCTTTTGTTGTTTGTGTTGATATGCTCCATCAGTGTTTTGTTTACTTTAACCAAGTCTGTATGCAGTTTCCTTATATCTTCATGTAGGTTACTGGAAATCATGTCTGGAGGACTGCATTGTTTTTTGCTTAACAGCTGTAGAACTTTCCACAGTCAGGGTTTCTTCCTCACTTTCTGTAGCTGATTTTTTTTCCAGGTACTCTATTTCTTTTTTCATGGCATCCGGGTAGTACTCTTACTAGCCAGTTACTGAAATTTACCCATAAACACAGAAGTATGCTGGCCTTTTCTGTTGAATTTCTGTTTTCACACTGGGAGAGCTAGAGTTAAGCTGTTACTCAATGTGCAGCCATCTTGGGAGTCTCTTCACTTTCTGTCCTATTGATAAGAAGTATGCATCACTGAAGGCGCAGATTCAGGCCAGGGTCAATGAAGGTACAGGAACCATGGGATGGAAAAAACAGAATTGCCTGCATTTTCACTGCTGAGATCAATATCAACGCCACACTAATGGCAGATGGAACCAACCTTACTGCTTGACATTGAATCCTACTGCAATGTCAGTGTTAAGACTGGTGTTCAGCCTGACCCCTGATGCCCCAACCAATGACATTGGAGAAGATGGACTTGTCAGGTCCAAGCTTGACGTTAACTGCACCAATGCCGAACTACCCAACATCTGAAATGACCCCAAAAATGTCAGAGCTAAAAATGACCAAGAGTCCTAAAGCCATTAAGACTCCCAACATCACTGGAACAGTCGACATCAAAGGCATTATTGGCATGAAAGGTGCCAACCTAAAGACTATAGTTCTTCAAGCCAGACCACAAGTGAAATTGACATCTGTCAACCTGTGCACTTGAAGGTTTGTAACTGACCTCATTAGAACTGGTGCAGACAAAGGGACCAGTGAAGAGAAACACTAAGAGATACCTTACTAAAAGGATACAAGGCCTAAACAAGACATCCTACATGGACCGTCTCAAACCCTGTCGATATACTCAGTATCCTACAGACTAAGAGGTAACCTGTGTGTCTGGCAAGCAAGCCATCCTCTGCCACATTGTTAATGGATTTACTGCATATCAGCAAGTCAAAGGACATGAGAAATACTCTATCCAGGGATCTAAACCACTTCTGCAACATCAACAGAATGGTTTGGATGGACAGGTATATCTCGCAGATACAGCTACTCTGGGAACAGACTGCTCATCTACATAAAACAAAGTTCATCCCTGCCCACATTCAAATGCAGCTTAGATCTATGGATGGAAAACAGAAAATTTATCCCAGGACTGCCCACCGTACCACTAGTGGACAGAGGCAGCTCCTAAATCCAGTGCATGGGTCCCCTCAAATTATCTATGGTATGATAGCAGTTATCCAATTAGGGGTAATATATAATTATTGACCATGGGATGGGCAAGGCCAATCTATAACCAAATGGGATATGTTATTTCAAGCATAAAAAGGGGAAAATTAGGTAGGTTTAAAAAGGTCCACAAGGACAGTTAGCCTATTACTTGCCTATAAATCTATGAGGAGTGGGAAAGATCAGTAGAAAAGGAAGGGAAATAAGCACCATTGTCTGCTATGGTATGAGAAGCAGCAGCTGGAAAACTTCCTGCTGAACCTTCTAAAAGGCCTTCATCATCTTAAGTCAACTATAACACAGTGGAACCTAAAAGACTTGACAGATCTGGTGAACAATAGTCTTTGGGAAAGATATTTCTGACCTCAGAATCTGAAATGGGAAAAACACTATTCTGTCAGGTCAATGCCAACCATGAAACTCCAGAAGGAGACAAGTGACAGTTACGAGAAAATAAACTTCTGCATTGGACTTTTGGTGAACAGGAGCACGAGAAACTTCTCTGACAGTATCACATTTATGCTTACTCTTTCCATCTCTCTTCTCTATGCTCAGTCTTCGTAGACTCAGCCTCAGCCCTTAGGGCAATGGGTTCAGCTCCAAGGCTGTGAGTGGACTCAAACCTCCTCTGGGGTAGACACAGAGCTACCCTGTACATCTTGCAATATTACTTTATTATTTACATCTCTACAAACAAGAAGGTTGAAAGATTCAAAATTTTATAGCTTTTTGTTTTAAATGTCCCAACCCAGTCAAACACAACACTTGCATACTGTATTGTAATTTTATCAAACAGCAGCAGCAAACACCTGTAAAGCAGCTTCCTTGAACAGCAGAAATTGGAAAGATTTAACAATTTCAGCACCAGTGAAAACACATACTTGACATATCTGGCTGAACTAGTAGCCAAACAAACATTAAAGCCAACAAGGTAGCCAGTGATCATTTTCTCCAATGCAAGTATCCTGTCAAAATAATGGCATAGCATTATACATAAATGGGAGGGGCCTAGTTGCGTGAGAAACATTCAGAGGCTAGGCTGACAAAGTCAGCAATTTCCATCCTGCTGGCAGACACTGTAGAAAGTACAGTTGTGTACACTTACCATAAATGTAAGTGTTCAAGTGTATTCACTGTTGCAGTCATCACATTTGGGTTATCCCTGCCAGGGTAGCCCTCGGCCGGCCCTAATACCAGAGACTTAGTATTTCTGCGTCGGTTGCTGTTGCTTGAAGATTGGCGTCAGGTCGTTAGTAGTATAAAGTAAGGCAGCCAATGCCATTACACCAGTTTTTCTTCCCCTAACCTGTCAGGAGCCCCCAAAGTAGGAGGCCAGGTTCTGGTGGAAGAACCCCACCAGTGAAAAATAAATACCAATATGTCCCTTGTAAGGAAAGGAGAACAGCAAGGAAGAATGGCAATAAAAGGAGCAAGAGAATAAAGGGTGATGGAGGGAGGGAAATCAGGACTGCAACAGTGAATACACTCGAACATCTACATTTAGGGTAAATGTACACAACTGTACTATTTTCTTCATGTTTCACTGTTGCAGTCATCACATTTGGGTACATTCCCAAAGCTGAGGAAATGGGTGGAGGCAGTCAAGGAAACTAGGGGCTGGCTAGGATGCCCTGCAAGACTGCAGAGGCAAGCCTTGCCCTGGATTTGGAGAAAACAGGCAGGTGGTAATGTTTGGTAAAGGTGTAAACAGATGTCCAGGTGGCAGCCTCCAGGATGTCCCTGGTGGGGACTCCTCTGAGGACAGCTGCAGAGGTGGAGGCTGCTCTGGTGGAGTGTGTCCTAACCCCCTTGGGGGGAGGCTTTCCATGCTGTTTGTAGGAGAAATGGATGCAGTGTGCTATCCATTTGGAAATGGTTTGTTTGGAGATGGCTTTGCCTTCTGCCCCTGTAACAAAGCTGACCAGCAATTGATCAGACTTTCTGAAGGATTTAGTCCTGTCCAGATAGAATCTGAGCTGTCTAGGAAGTGAAGAATCCTTCCCCCCTTGTTCTGGGGATTAGGAAAGAAGGTGGGCAAATGAATGGAATGGTTGAGAGCCACAGTGGGCACCACCTTGGACATGAAGGATAGGCTAGTTCTGAGGGATTCCCTGTCTGTATGGAAGATGATGAAGGGTTCCACAGCCATGAGTGCTTGTAGCTCAGAGGCTCATCTGGCTGAAGTAATGGCCAGAAGGAATGCTGTCTTCCAGGAGAGAAATTTTAACTCTGCAGAAGAAGCTGGTTCAAAAAGGGGCAGGGTGAGCTTTTCCAAGACAAAGTTAAGGTCCCAAGCTGGCATTGGTGCTCTTCTGGGGGGCCTCAAGTTGCTATCCCCTCTGAGGAACTGTTTGATCAAAGGGTGTGAGAAAAGGGGCTGCTAAGTGGGAAAATGAGCAGAAATAGCAGAGGCATGCATTTTTATAGAGGAGAAAGAGGTGCCACTGAGTAGTAGGTCAGCTAAGTAATCCAGGATGTGAGGGATGGAGGGCTGTGCCGTACTGGCTCCCTTAGCCTGGATTAAGGTGCAGAACCTTTTCCATTTATCTGCATAAGACTTTCTGGTGCTAGGATGTCTGGCCTCATGGATAGCATCCAGAGCCTGTTTACTGAGGATGGCAGATTGGTTCGGGGTTATGGAATAAGCCAAGCTGCCAAATTGAGTGTCTGTAATTGGGGATACATGAATTCACCTTCCCTCTGGGTCAGGAGGTTTGGAATCTGAAGAAGATGCCATGGAGGCAGTGGGGACAGGCTGCGCAGCAAGGGGTACCAATGTTGTTGGGGCCAGTCTGGAGCTATAAGAATGGTCCTATGTTTTTCCTCCCTTATTTTGAGCAGTACCCTGGGGATGAGAGGTAGGGGAGGAAGGGCACAGACCAATAGATTGACCCAGGGGAAGGACAGGGCATCCACTTTCCAAGGCATATAGTGATGCTCCCTGGTGCAGAATTTGCTGAGCTGATGGTTGGTGTGAGAGGCAAAGAGGTCGACCTTTGGGGTTCCCCAATTCTGAGTTATTAGGGTGAAGGTACTTCTGTGAGTTGCCACTCATGTGGGTCCAAAAGATTTCTGCTTAATTGGTCTGCCAGAGAGTTCAGAGAGCCTGGTAGGTATTGTGCTAACAGGTGTAGTTGCATGGAAGAGGCTGCGAGCCAAAGGGCCATGGCCAGTCTGTATAGAGGGTAGGAGTGAGTCCCTCCCTGCTTGTTAATGTACCACACCACAGTGGTGGTGTCTGTTTTGATCAGGAGAACCCCTGGAGAGAGAAGGGGTTTGAAAGCTATCAAGGCGTGGTGCACAGCCATTATCTCTTTTAGACTGATGTGCAGAGGGATTTGCAGTGGACACCATTGGCCCTGTATACACCTGCCGTCCAGGTGTGCACCTCAAGAGTAGTCTGATGCGTCTGTGGTGAGAGTCTGGGTGGCGGGGGTGGGGTGGGGAGAAGGGCAGTCACTTGTTGTGGGAGCATGCTGTTGCCCACCAAAGAAAATCCTGAGGCAAGGAATTATAGGTAGAGTTTCCAGGTCTTGAGAATGTTGCACCAAAGGCTCTTTAGGTACCACTGAAGTTTCCTCATATGCAGTCTGGCATATGGAATGAGTAGTATGCAAGATGCCATGAACCCCAGAGCTGGCAGGATCTTCCTTGCAGATAGCTGTGGCCTGGTGGCTAGTTGAAAGAAGTAGGCTGTCAGGAAAATGTGTTTCTCTGTTATAATGTATGTCATCTGGGATGCTGTCTCCAAACTTGCTCCCAGGAAGATTATCCTTTGAGTGGGCACCTGTTTGGATTTCTTTTCGTTGACTGTGTACCCTAGGGGGGGCAGTAGGGTCTTTACAAAGTGCAGGAGCTTGAGCAGCTTTTCCTGGCTGTCTGCCTGAATAAGGCAGTCATTGAAGTATGGGTAAATCTGAATATTCCTTTGTCTGCAAAAGGCAATGGCCAGAGCTATGCATTTTGTGAAAATTCTGGGAGCAGTAGATAAGCCAAAGGGATGCGCAGAGAACTGAAAGTGTTGAGATCCTGCCCTGAAGCAGAGATATTTCCTGCACGATTCCCTGATAGAAATGTGGAGGTAGGCCTCTTTTAGATCTAGAGTGTCGAGCCAAGCGTCCTTGGACAGCATGGGCAGCAGCTGCTGGAGGGTGAGCATTCTGAAGTTTGGGATCGCCAGGAAGGTGTTTAGAATGGATAGATTGAGGATGGGGAGCCACGTGCCCTCTTTTTTGGGGACCAGAAAAAGTCTGGAGTAGAAGCCTTGGCCCATCTGTTCTGCAGAAATGTGCTCTAGTGCCCTCACAGAGAGCAGAGAAAGGACTTGCTTTGGAGCCTATGCCCACTGATTTGGTGGTAGATCTGGGAACCCTTCTGGGGGCGGAAGGAAAATTTGTATCCCTGAGACACAATGTTCAGAACCCCTTGGTAATGGTGGCCCAAGTGCTTGAGTGAAAGGAGAGTTTTCCTCCTAGAAGTAAGTGAAGGTGGGCAGAGGGGGGTGAGCCACTGACTTCTTTTCATAACGGCGTGGCTTAAAACTCCCTGGTTTTGAAGTGCAGGTAGTCTACTGGCTAGATCTCTGCATTCCCTGAGGCTACTGTCTGTGGGGTCTGTTTGCTCAGGGCCTAGGCTGGGCAGGCTTACTCAGAGCAGGAAAGGACCAGTGCTTGGAGGGACAATGCCTGCTGAACCTAGGGGGCTGGACCTTTAAGAAATCCTTAACAGTTTGCACAGATTTTGCTTTCTCTTCCATCTCTTTTAAGACCCCTTCTGCCTTAGTGCCAAATAAGTTATCTTTGTGCAAGAGGGCATCCAACAATTTAGATTTGACATGGTCTGGCAGGGGTTGTTCCTTAAGCCATGCATATCTTCTAATGACAGAACCAGTGACTGCTGCCCTGCAAGATGCTTCTAGGGAGTCAAAATCACAGTGCAAAGTGTGTTTAGTTACTTGACTTGCAGAATGCATTAAATCTTGTAAATCTTTAGATTCTGCCCAAGCAGGAAAGGAAGACATTTTTCTGTTTAAGGAGTTCCAAGGTATGTTGCTGAATTTTCAGCATATAGAACTGACAATTTATTGCCCCGATAGCTACAGTAGCTGAAGTGTAGACTTTTTTTTACCCCATCTGTCCAATGCTCGGGAATTCCTGTCTGAGGGGGTGGGATTCTTAGCAGAGGTTGCTTTAATCCCTTTTGGCCCTTGAGAAATGACCTCAGGGTCAGCTGTGGAATTTTTAAAAAGATATTTGTGTGAATCAGGGACTCTAAAGTACCTGCCTGGTTTTCTGGCAGCAGGAGGTAGGGCATCAGGAGTCGAGCTGGATTCTTGGAAAAACATCCTCCACAACATCCAGGACTGGGGGATGGCCAAGGGTCCGTGTTGTGGAAGATCTAGCAATTCCGACAGTCTCTTTTTAGACTGAGGGTAGTCCTGACTCTCCCACTGGAAATGCAAGTATGCAGGGTTTCCCCAAAGGAAAAATCCTCTGGGGGAGAGGCTGAAGGAATGGAGTCCTCTGCATCAGAATCCTCAAAGGTGGAGAGGGGTTGCATGTCTTCATAGTCAGATACATCAGATTCATCTGACTCTTGTTCAGATAAAACTACAGGGGACAGATCTCTTTTCCTTTTGGAGGGGGTAGCTTGGCTTCCCCTGATCAGCATGATAAGGTGTTCCGCCATTTTAAGCATTTGAGACTGCGGCAAAGTAGCAGGCTCCTGAGAGTGGGTTGTCGGTTTCTTGGGTGTGGTACGAACCCTGGGCCTTAGAAACTCAGTCATTTGTCAAAGAATGGTAGTTGCAAAAGTCGTCGGTTTGTGTCAAGATTCGGTAGTGCGAAGGACTTCCTCGGAAGCTGGTGCCTGCTCAGTGGCTCTGGACTCATCCAAGGTAGAGACGACCACAGGATCCTTAGCTGAAGAAGAGTTTTGCGGCATACCGGACTCCGAAAGGGTCTCAGTACTGGCCTGCAAATCAACTGAAGCGGGCATTAGGAGCTGTGAAAGCACCTCACTGAGTACCGCAGGACTGACTATTAGCTTAACGGAAGCATCGTCGGTAGGTTTAGACCTGTGCGTTCTGTCTCTGTCTTTATCTTTACGTTTTTTCGGAAGATCTGTGGACGGATGGCTTACCGAAGCCATATCGGAATTTGAGAACTGTAAACGAAAATATCTGGCTACAATAAGGGCCCGACGACGGATAGTTCTGGCATTGAACAGGGCACAGAAGCGACAACAGGGGACGTCGTGGTCTGGGCCTAAACAAGTGATGCAGCAAGAGTGGAAGTCTCGGTGTGGTATTTGCTTTCCACAGGCAAGACAATTTACTTTTTCTGACATTAGTTAGTGCAAGAAAAAGGGATCCCCAATGGGGTACTTAAGCTTTAGAAGACTTCAATTTCAATTCGGCAGATGAAAACTCAGGTAGCGCACTCATGCAAACTGCTTCTGCTTCGGACTCCACGGCAAGAAAGACTGATGTAATGGCACCGGCTGCCTTACTTTATACTACTGATGACGTGACATCAGTCCTCAAGCGACAGTAACCGATGCAGAAATACTAAGTTTCTGGTCTTTGGGCCGGCCGAGGGCTACCCTGGGAGGGATAACCCAAATGTGATGACTGCAAGAGTGAAACACGAAGAACACATTCCTTGCACCAGACCCCCCCCCCCGGTGATAAAACTGTTCAGTACTATTTCTGCCTTTTCTCTTTCTTGAAATGTACAAACCAATTACAAGGGCAAGACAGAGTCAAAGAATAGAGGCTGGATTCACAACTGAATCAAGACATTAATTTTAATGATCTCAGAAAGGGACCAAAACAGACAAGTGTGATAAGGAAAGGGGAGTAAAACAAGAGGTCCGAAAGATACCATACATTACAAAAAACAGCAACGGTGTTAACAAGGAAGGAAGGTGGTGAAGAAAGGCAGACATATGCAGGCAGGTGCTGAAAAGAGCACAACCATAACTATGAGAGGGCAGATCAGGTATTTAGTCACAACAGCAAATGTTAGTGAAGACAGGCAGTGGCTGACAAAAGAGCATTTACAGGCAAACAATGACCATCAATAACTAGAAGAAATTGAATGTAAAGCAATACAGTGGAGCACCTACTGAATATTGCAGGCTACAGTGACAAAGCAAAGAGAAGAGAAGCAACATTAGGGGGACGGGGGATAACGGACTGAACGGCATAATAAAGTCAGAAGGATCCTGCACAACCTCTAATAAGGTATATTATGGATTTCACCACATCAGAACAGAACAAGAGACTTGAAAACTAGATATGGAGTGGAAAGCTTAACGGGAAGGAAAAGCATTTCCTGCTCAAGGTTGTGGAAAGAAAAAAAACATGGGGGGGATTAGTTGGCCTGCATTCAATTCACAAAACAGAGACAGAGGACTGCTGGATGAAAAAGGCCAGAAGGATTGGGGGGAGGGGACAAAGCATCAAGCCAGAAAAATACTGGCAACAATAATGGAATACAAGGAACGCAAAGGGCAAGTGCAAAAAAACATGGGGAGTGTGCCAGCAAGGAAAGGTACTACTGGAGGGTTAGTGGCAAGCAATAGGCAACAAGCAGCCATAAACCTTATGAGAGCAACAGATGCGGATAGTGCCCTAGGATGGAAAGGTGAGGGGAGAAGTCAAGCTGACAGGTGTGTGTGTGTGTCTGTGGGCGGGGGGGGGGGGGTCGAGAAAGTGTAAACATGAAAAATGGTTACAATAATGCAGAAGATGAGGATGGACAGAATCAACCTTGGTTAAAAGGGCAAGAACTGCCCAATATTTACACCTGGAAAAAGTGGAAAATGGCCTCCTCAAAGAGACAAAATTAAAGATCAGTGATGTACCAAAAATAAAGCTAAAAAAGTGCCTATAAGAGACAACAGACCACATTAGATGGAGAAGGAAGAGAAAGTGGTAATCATCTTCAGGAATTAATAGAAATAACAGGAATAAAGGAAAGAAGAGTGAAAAAGGAAAGTGGCCAATATGAGTAGCACAACTGAAGGGAAATTCAAGTTAAGAACTTGGTTATATTCAACTGGACGTATAAGAGAATTTAAGTACCTTTTTATGCACAAAAATACAGTATTTAAATTGATTTAAACTGTGTATGAAGGAGTGTTGAAGGAATTTTTAACTGGTTATTCTGCTCTTCAGTAACTTGAACTAAAAGCTAGTGTTGGCTGAATTTTGTTATTTGCTAGTAATTACAGGTGGGGTAGCCACCATTCTTTGATTTCCTGTCCTTGCATATTTAAACTGGTGCATGTGAAATAATTCCTGCTTTAAAACTTCAGCTTGGCAAGCTAAGAACTTGGTTATATTCAACTGGACGTATAAGAGAATTTAAGTACCTTTTATGCACTTTTTTTTAAAAATACAGTATTTAAATTGATTTAAACTGTGTATGAAGGAGTGTTGAAGGAATTTTAACTGGTTATTCTGCTCTTCAGTTATCTTAGTGGCATTGAAACTGCAACTGAGTGCAGTGAGATCATATTCTGATTTCAGGCACTCCCCAAGGCACTCTACCTGTGTACAAGAGAGCAACTGGGAAATAGAAAAAAAAAAAATTAAGCTTTTTTCCTGCCTTCTTTTTTAAGTGGTACCAGACTATTTTTTAAGCTTATCCTCTGCCTTTCTTGTTAAGTGGTACAGACTTTTGTTGTTTTAGCCCCCAAGCCCTTCTGTGTTTGAGCACTCAAATCTGTTTCTTTGATCTCAGCGCTTGGGCAGAAAGAAAAAAAAAAAAAAAAAATTTCATCTGCTTTTACTGTACTTGTGTTTTTACTTACTTTTACTTTGCATCATCTTAAAATACTCAATTGTATTTATTACTGGGGTTTGTGGTCTGCACTGTTGTGGCAGAACAGGTAGCTTACATCCTTCTAGGTTGAGAACTGCTGATTGAGGGCTCAGTGTCTGTTATTCTAAAAGTGTATTAATTCTGGTTTAAGCACTTGGGCTTTCAAGCCAGTTATTTTACATTAAGATATCTGAACTGTTTCTTACTGAAGTTGGTGCCTTTTGTTGCTGTGGGCATAGACTGATTCGGGGCCTGCTGATCTAGCTTGTTTGTGTGTGTTGAGCACTAATCCAGACATTCTTCTCTAAAGTATTCAATGGTATTTATTACTGCTTGGTTGTAACTTGATTTAAAGCGTAGCTATCATTCAAGTTTTTGATTAAGCACTGGCGTCCAAGTGTATTAGTTCTGGTTTAGGCACTTGGGCTTCAGGCCAGTTATTTTACATTAAGAAGGTTCGTGTCTGCACTCTGTGGGAGAGGAAGAGGACTCTCTGCTTCTGAGCTGTGGAATTTTTGTTTGGTTAAAGGTAGTGCCTGAATAGTTACTTGTAACACATTGCACTCAAGTTACCTGGCACTGCTCACTAAAAGCAATTATATAAGTACTACTAAAAAAAAAAAGCACTACTCACTCCCCACTGGCCCCGTTTTCAATTAAGGATTCTAAGGATTCTAGCATGTCTAGCTGTCAGTTGGTCAGTTGTCCCAGTCCCCTCAGCTCCATCTGCTGGCAATCTTTATAAATCTTGAGGCAATGTTATAACTGCCTCATGTACACAGACAACCTCCCCCCTCCTCCCAGAGATGCAGGCTGAGCGCCTCAACTCTTGGACTGGCAAGACCAGAGGAGAAGGCAACTGAACCACACACCACACAAACCAGCCTCATGCTACATAATGCTACCCCTCCAAACACACAAACACACACACACACACATGAGTCTAATTCTTTTAAAAATAAACCTAAACAGCAGAGGCCTCCAAAGCACTAACCCAAACAACTGCAACCTCAAGACACCCACAAGCAACACATAAACCACAAAAGCAGCAAACCAGTCACAGCAAGTAGTAGCCCCACATACAACCAAACACACTTGTGATACACTGACGTACCATCACCAGAGACACACTGGATCACCACACAGGTGCTGAACAAGGAGCGTCACACCACATCTCACGCCAGAGTTGCCAGAATCAAACAGAATCACACAACTACGGGTCACTCCAGCAAGTACAAATGTAATACAAGTCATTGTACCAAGAATGATGCCACAATATAGAGACAAGATGATCAGCTTTAACAATTGGCTTAATGTCTGGTGTCATTCAAAGGATCCAGTGTGTTCTCACTGGATATGGATGACATGCTTGGATAAGCCACGCTACTTCTAAGACGCTTGCACTGTCACCCTGGATCTGGATGATATTGGCTAAGGCTCTTGCCACCCCCATAGTGCCTTTAGGCTCAAAAGGTCAAAATACTCCACCTAAACCCAAAATAAAAACAAAAAAATTGTAATGCTGCTCAATGCCAGAAGTCTAAATCTCAAATGCATCAAAATGCACTCTCTCAGTATGGAGAACATCGTATGGATCGATGTGATGCTGTAACCTGTAACTGGTTCATGAGCTGCACACACCCTGAGAGAGCATCATTTCCTATTAGGGTTTGCCCTCCCCAAAAATGCGACCACTCCATGTATCCGGGGTGTCATACTCACACCTCCAGGTTGGTGGCAACGAAGGGATACTCACACCAACCAGTTGGCAACAACGCAGGTGCAACTAAAACCAGGGAAAACCAAACAGGTGCAAAAACAACTTCAGGGCAAAACTGCTCTACAGCCAGTCAGGAACTGCTGTCAGGGTTCTCTCAAACTCAGGGAACCCCACAATGCCTCTGGAAGACACTCACTCATATAGATGTACTAGAACTCTCAAGTCATGGAACAGCTAGTCACTGTTCCTAATGAGAGAAATATACTAGATCTCATTGTCACAAAACAAACATGGACAAAAATCACACACCGGAAGTATATCCATTGGTGCTGATCATATCCAATCTCAATCTCACTGGAAATCCACATCCCCCACCCCCCCAAAAAGACCATAGTGAAGAACTTCTCTAAAGCAAACTTCACTACATACTAAGTATCCTTCAAGGCCCTGAGTCAGAGGTCACCACAAATTAAAACCACAACCTAAGCTATGGAAGCCCTATTCTGCCTTCCAGGACTGCCTCAGGATCAGGCAACTGTGGGCAATCCCAAATAAACCAAGACAAACTCTTTTCAGGCAAAGGTGGACCCCAGGACCCCCCAAACCATACAACCCAAGGACTAAAAGAGAACTTTTACAATATTTAAAGAAAATAAAAACAAAAGGGAACAAAGTCTGATCAAGAAAAATAAAAAATTCATAAATCATAAAAAATAATTTGGAATCAAAAATTGCAAAAGATCCCAAGGATGATCAGGAAAAAAAGGATCCTCAGTTAGGAACCTGGGTGAAACTCACAACCTGGCTGGAACAGATATGCTATGAATTAAAATCATCAAAACACAAACAAAAAATACTAAAAGACAGGTTCAACTCAACATTCACAAGCTCCCCCAAAGGAGACACCATCCCAGCCCTCCCCCCTAAAGGAGAGATCTCAAATGCATCTGAGCCGCCGAAAGTGAGCCCTCAAACACAGCATCAAATCTACCGCTGAAAAAAGCCGAAGGCTACACGAGCTAAATGAGGGGACCGACCCGCACTGTCGGCTGCCGCTGTTTAATCTAACGGAGGAAAGGAATTACGCCCAGCAGCTGGCGACGCAAGCCTGCGTCCACTTAGGAAGGGCACGCAGCACGACCCCTGGTACTACCGCTCATACCCTTAACAAGTGGCTCTAGCAACCGGAGTCATAGACAGGCTCACAATTTAATAAACAAAGACAGGGAAGCAGGGGACTTGCTCATAAAGTTTGCCTTTGTCAAGGGGACTTTGTGACTTTAGTTGACATTGGACTTCACTCCAGTTGGGCTTTGAATTGGGTCGGAAAACTTGCTCAGCTTCTTCGACTTTGCAACCAGCCACAGGCTACCCCACCTGGTATTGCAAGGCAACTTACTAGCCCTAACAAAAACTTGCATATTTCACATTACCACCCCACCTGGTATTACATTTATTCCCACAGGGGTGAGAACAAACCAGTGTCAGACAAGATGGGTTGCAAACTGGCTTAAGGACAGGGCTCATTAAGTTGGCTCCCTACAGCTGGGGTCCCTTCCTCAGAAGCACAGGCCACATGGGAGGACTTCAGGTCTTGGTCTCTATTTGTCCTGCATTACTGGCTCAGAAGTGGAAAGTGCATCGGCCATTGGAATTTATTGAAAGGACTCACGGAAACAGATAGCAGGTGCTAGTCCAAGGGACAGTTGTAACGGATATGGGAGAAATACCCTTCGGGAAAACAAAGGTAACCCCAAGCTACCATGGCCTGGGCAATTAAACCATGGCCATGAGGTTATCAGGGACCTGAACAAACAAGGTAACCCTCTTTGACAGGTAAGGTGGAAAACCACTAGTAGGGTGGCCTACCAGGCCCACCTGATCATGAAGGGATCTACATGGCCTTCTAGTTGACACATTGTCTCTGTAGAGGAACTTATCAGGACAACATTGCCCAATTCGGATCTCTATCATTCACACATCAGATCATAGACAGGTGCACAAATTGAGATCTATCAAAAGTTACTTCTGACAAGGATCCCCATTCGGAAATCCATCATATGCTACCTCACCAAACCAACTCCAGCTGTCGTGATACTCTCTGCTCCTCAAGGACATATGGATACCACATATAAGGCCATGTCCAACTCCAGAAGGAATGGACATGTCGTCACTCAAAATCCAAATCCACTGCTCCACTAGAGCACAAATATTAAACGCCCATACAATTCCAAAATAGACATCACCCAAGCACCTCCAAAATCCAAATCCACCAAAACCAAAACCACTGAAACAAGCTTTATTACACCTATAAAATCGGATACTCTGTGGAAGAGAAATCTATTCCTGTGGATCAAGAGAGCAGGTTTACTGAATATCATCCATCTAACAATAAGGGAAGGCAGATGGACTCTGTGACTCTGAAGTAGAGAAATGTGGGAGTGGTGGCCAATAATTTGGGGCTCTAATCTAAATGCCTTGGACTCTGTAGCCTAGTATAACAGACTGAACCCATTTTGCATGGCACAGCATTTTTCATAACATAAGTGAGGCAACATTCAATTTCTAAATCAGGGAGAGAGAGGAATCTCAGAAAAAAAATGTTGAGGCCTGGAACAGACATAACACAGACTAAATTAAAAGAGATAATGACATGACCTTAGATGACACCTACATAAAAAAGGGGAATGGTAGAAATACAATTCGAGTAAAATGAGACATTGGTAAAATAAATAAATAAATAATTAAAAAAAAGTAATTGACAGACATTTAGAATGAAAGGCAAGGTGGAAGGAAGCAGTTCCCATTTCCAAGAAAGAAATCAGAGCAACAAAATATTTCTTGATGAGAAAGGGAGATATGGGGATGTCTAAAAGGGGTAGAAACAGGGACTGAAGGCTGCACAATGGTTCAGTAATCTTATACAAAGAGATAGGGAAATTCGGGTTGTGCAAAGGGTTCTTGAGATGGACTTCAATGAAATGGACAGGAAAAAAGTGAAGACAGTAAGGGAAGGAATCTATCAGACACTAATAGATTAGCATCTGGACAGAAGACTACATTAGGAGGTGGATAATGCAGCAGGCAGGGAGGCACCATAGAATGCAACAAAACACTCTCTGCAAACAAGACAGGGATCTCAAAGCAATCCATAAACCTGACAACATATGTAAGGCAGATTCTCTAGTATGGAAGACGACAAATTAAACATGAGACACAATTGAGATGGACACCAAAGAAAAGGGAATGGTCTAGAACTGGGGCCTTCTTGTGGATGGTAGGGAGAATGCAAGGAAGTTTCTAGAGTGAAAATTCAAGGAGAAGACTACATAAATCACATCCCTAAAAAGGGTCAAGGAGGACAAAAAAGCAATAATGAGGTAGCAAACTTTCACAGAAATGTATGCAAACCAGACATGGGATAGACAGGACAGGTAGGAAAAGGAGAAGGCAAATAGTGGTACTTCAAAAAGACTGACAGCAAAGGAAGTAAGAGAAGCAATACGCATGAAAGAAACGGTGGTGTATGCTAAAGCTAAAGGCACTGGAAAAGTGATGTGAATATTATATTATTGAAATTTACTTCATGGTATGATTTTTTTATCTGATACAAGGCTTTATAAAATATGTACAAACAATGATATTACTTGTAATGACATATATAGATTTATCGGTCAATGAGCTGGTGCTGGGTTTGGTGCTCTTGTGTAGACTATGTGGGCTTGACTGGTTGCCTTGGTGGGAGTCAAACCCTGTACCTTTTGTTTTTGAGGTGGGCACTTTAACCCATTGTGTTGCTATTCCTTCCATTGGGTTTATGTTTATTTTTTGTAACTTTAAAAGTTAAATATATATTGATTGTGAATACTCATTTACATTTTATATTTTTACATTTTTATAAAATATTAATTTAAGTAGGAAAGTTTTAATGAAGTAACATGCTAAAAAGGTGTCTTTAATATAAGTATTTTAATATTCTTATACACTGCATTTATTTGGTGTGCAGATTAAAGGAAAAAAAAGGTGCTGGGCCACTTTAAATGCTGTTAGAAGGGGTGGGTGTGTACCAATGCATTGATGGGTGTTATTTATTTAAATTCTCTTGTTTGATTGTATCCATTTGTATCTGATGAAGTCTGCAGAGGCAGACAAAAGCACTTATATTACGATTCTTTTAACGTTTGCATTGAACAAAAATTTGGATCGGAGACAAGCTGTTGCTGTGAAGCTGCTTTACCTTGCTTTTCCATGGGTAAGATAAAGTTAAGGACAGAGGAGGAAGGATGGGAGATGCCAAGTTATGAAACTTATATAGGAGTTTTCAACAAAAGTCAATGGGTATGGAAAAAGAACCAAAAAGGAGAAAGACAGAGGCAAGTAAAAAAAAATAAGTTATGTTCTTACCATAAGATTCCATGTGAGTTGTTCATCTTGCCTTTGTTCTTACACGTGGGTATGGAGCTGATCCATCGGCTCCGAGTCGGCCGCTTTCCAAGCTCAAGATCTCGGAGTAGTTTGAGGCACAGTCTCTATCCCATGATGCTCTCTGACTAACCTCAGATCTAGTTTGCTGAACCCAGCAAGAAAGAATACCACTAAACATACCAATATGCCAAAAATATACACATGTATACATATATTTACAATTTGTAAGAAATACTCTGGCTGGAGTAAAGGACACTAGTTAGACCAACCAGACCACCAGTCATACCCATTCTTCAAGAACCTGGAGGGGGAAGGTGGGAGGGAGTGTAAGAACAAAGGCGAGATAAACAACTCACATGGAACGTTATAGTAAGAACAGAACTTCTTTATGTGAAGTTGTTCAATCTCGCCATTTGTTCTTACATGTGGGTAGCGTACCAAGCACCCTAATCTTGGGTGGCTCATGGGAGTACATTCCTGAGAACAATGGAACCAAAGGAAGCCCTGTCCACTTTGAATGAGTGATAAATGTATGAGGTTTGGACCAAGTAGCAGCTGCACAAATAGTGTCCAAAGGCAAATGGGCTGCATGAGCCAGAGATGTAGACACAGCCCTGGTAGAATGTGCTTTCACACTATGCTTTAAAGGTTGGTTGGTGGATGAATATATATATTTTATGCAATCAGATAACCACTTAGACAATGTAACTGTAGCTACAGGCAGCCCCCTTCTTATTGTCCGCATGAGAAACAAAGAGTTGTTCCAATTTCCTAAACTCCTTTGTTTTGTCCAAATAAAACCTCAATTGTCTGTGAACATCAAGTTTATGTAACATATATTCTAATTTATTCAAATGGTTTCTGAAAAAGGTGGGCAGCTCAATAGACTGGTTCAAATTAACCTCGGAGCAGACCTTGGGAAGAAAGGTGGGATTTGTCCTGAGACACACTCGTCGGGATGAAAAAACAGATACAGAGGCCTGATAGAAAGAGCTTGTAGTTCCGAAACTCTACGAGCTGAGGTAACAGCCACCAAGAATATTGTTTTCCAAGAAATGAACTTCAAGGGACAAGAAGATGCAAGTTCAAAGGGAGGAAGCATAAGCTGAGATAGTATTAAATTTAGATTCCAGGGGGCAACTGGTTGTCTGACAGGTGGCCTAAGGTGATGAGTCCCTTTCAGAAAGGCTTTACATAATCTGTGAGAGATCAGATTAGAGCCCTCAAATCCCAGGTGAAAATTGCATATTGCAGCCAATTGAACTCTTACAGTGGCCGCTGCTCCACCTTCATGAAAAAGCATAGTCAGAAAATCCAGAACAATATCAATAGGAGCGACATAAAATGTTGAGAGGTCCAATAAACAAAACGCTTCCATTTGCTGTTGTACAGTTTTCTGGAGGAGACTAGAATATGTTGCACCGTGGAAGACAAATTATATGACCTGGCTAGGTTGGGAAGTGGAGCAGCCAAGCTGTCAGTTTGAGGGACTGAAGAGAGGGGTGAAGAACTCCTGATGAGTGAGTCAGAAGGTCTGGCACTGGGTCCAGAAATCAAGGTTCTTCCAGTTGATATTGATAAAGGAAAGGGAACCATATCTGCCGAGGCCAAAAGGGGGCTATCAGAATAACAGTCCTTCCCAAGCTTTTTGCTTTCTGTAAAAATCTGGGGATCAGTGGGGTTGAAGGAAAGGCATAAAGGAGACCCGAGGGCCAATCATGTACGAGTGAATCCCTTGGGCTGAGGGGGATTCAGGGCAAAGTAGCTTCTGCATCTGGCATTCAGCGGGGATGCAAAAAGGTTGCAGCAAGGCTGGCCCCATCTGCGCAATATCATTTTCGCCACGTCTTCTTTGACGGACCACGTGTGGGGCAACAGAATTGCTCTGCTCAGTTTGTCCACTATCACACTGGATTTTCCCGGGATGTGCGTTGCTATCAGAAAGCGCCCGGTGGATACAGCCCACTGCAAAATTCTCAAGGCTTCTCAGCATAAGGGGTAAGACTTGGTTCCCCCCGTTTGTTGATGTACCAGACCACCGGCATGTTGTCCGTCTGGATCGCAATCGTCTCCCGAGGCAGAGAGTCATGGAAGTGCTGCAACGCTAAAAGCACCGTTCTCAACTCCAGGACATTGATGTGCAAATGAGATTCCATCTCTGACCAGGTACCTTGGGCAGTTCTTCCCTGAAAAAGCCCCCCCCCCCAATCAGGGAAGCATCCGTGGTCAGCGTGGCTACGGGAGTGGGAAGTACAAATGGTCGCCCTATCGTCACCTGGTGACTGTTCAACCACCAGAGAAGGTCCTTCTTGCAAGCGTCTGTCAGTAGAATCTTGAAAGACATTGGGAGCTGTTGATAGGACCACTGGGTGAAAAGCAACCATTGGAGTATCCTCATGTGCATCCGTCCCACAGGAACCACTATGAGGGTAGCTGCCATGGTGCTTAATAGCTTTAAAAACTGAAAGGCAGGTACTCTCTTTTCTTTTAGCAAGCGGGACACCTGATTTCGTAGAGAGATAACTCTTTCTTGAGGTAATCTGACCAAGGCGTTGGTGGTGTCTAAGTCTGCTGCGATAAAGGAGATATGCTGCAATGGTAATAAGGCAGATTTTTCAAAATTTATGGTTATTCATAACAGAGATTGATCGTATAATCCCTGGAAAGAATGAGCTGATGCCTGGTGGTGGCGGATAGGAGAAAGTCGTCCAGATACAGAAACACCCGGAATCCTAGACGCCTCAGGTAAGCCGTAACCACTGCCATGCATTTGGTGAACACTCTGGGGGCTGAGGTGAGAACAAAGGGCAGTGCTTGAAACTGGTAGTGACTGGCCCCCAGCCGGAAACGCAAATGATCTCTGGATGGTCTGGCCATTTTGATGTGGTAGTACGCATTTTTGAGATCTAAAGAGCACATCCAATTACCCGTTCCCAAGAACGGGAGTATCGACTAAAGCGTGACCATCTGGAACTTTTTCTTCTTTACAAAAGCATTGAGCTTGCTGAGGTCTAAAATGGGCCTCCAGTCCCCCGTTTTCTTTAGAACTAAAAAGAATCTGGAGTAACTTCCGGATCCTATCTGGTCCGCCGGGACTGGCTGGATAACTCTTTTTTTTTTTTTTGGATTTTGGATAGCTAGCAGCTGCTTGTGACGCGGGGTGGGTGGAACATCTGGGATTCTTGTTCTGACTGGCGGGGACTCTAAAAAGGGAATGATGTAACCTCTGGTAACTATGCTTTGTACCCAAGAATCTGATGTAATTCGTAGCCAAGCATCTGGGTACAAAGTCAAGTGACCCCCGACTGCCTCCAGAGTAGGACAGTCAGGTCTCCTCTCAGGAGCGCTGATAAGGCTTGCCAGAGAACTGCTCCTTGTCATCCTGGTTTTGCATCCCCTTCTGTCGCCAAAGCGGCGTCTTCTGTTATTGGCCTCTCCGCTGCCCCTGAAGGGGGGCTCAATACGTGTGTTCTGGAAAGCTCCTTGGGACTTCCGGAACCACATTTTTCCACCTTTCTGCCCTTTGGGGTATGGTCTAGTAGGGGTGGAAAAACGGACTCCTACAGCAGATAGTCTTTCCTTCCTGCTCACACCTAGTGAAAGTCTCCTTGACTTGGGGCCCAAACAAAGAAGAGGCATCAAATGGGTTGTTGACAAAGGCAGACTTGAAGGCTTCCACAAAGGAGCATAAGTGCATCCAGGACGGTCTCCGCAAAGCTATCGCTGAACCTGCTGCTCGACTCGACCCATTGGCTGCATAGAAAATGAGCCACGTGGACGAGTTGACAATGGAATTAAGGGTAGAAAGCTGAGCCGTCACCTTTTCAGAAATAGCTTCATCTGTGTTACCCTTTAGAGTATCTCCAAGTTCCTGGAGGAGATCTCGTTGAAGACGGGTAAAATGGGTTAAACAGTTAAACGATCTCATGGCAAATGTTGCAGAACTAAAAATGCGTCTCTCATATCTGTATCATCATCCTAGAATCTCTATTAGGAGGGATGGACAGTAGAAGAGGTCTCTGACATCTCTTTCTTGGTGGCCGCCGCCGCCACTACCATGGCATCAACAGGGACTCCTTTAGTGAGGTACCGTTTGTCTTGAGGGGAAGTGATGAACTTATTGGGCCTCCGAGGGACTGGTTCTATGGAATCAGGGGACTCCCAAGCCCTTCGAGCAACCAGTTCCATCAGTTCGTCGAAGGGCAGAGTAACCCAGGAGGTGGAAGGTTGAGACCCAAAGGCCTTCAGAAGCACCGACATCCTCAGTAGGGGTAACGGACTGCCAGTCACCCCTCTGTTTCAGTATTTCCAGGATGTCCACAAAGGAGACATCCTCCGAGGGGGACCCTTCTGAATGCTCTAAGTCAGTGTCTGATGTCAAAGATTCCTGAGGGGAATCCAAATGCCTTCTCTTGCAAACTCTCTTTCTGGGGACTTCATCAGTGGGAGCATCTGGTGAAGTCTCAGTAGAGCAGGGTTCACCCAAAGGGGTTACCCTGAGGCTCTGGGTCTCGATGCTTAGTAGGAAAATGCGATGTAGAGGGAGAAAGTACAGTTTTGTACCTACCATAAATGTAGATGTCCGAACAGGAGAGCATCTGCAGTCCTAACAAATGGGTTGTCCTGTCGTCAGGCAGCCGGATTCCTTTTCAAAGTCTGGGTCTGGCCTCGGCTGGTGTTGCACTTCACCTGACGTCATCTCTGCTGGTCTTCGGGTATAAAGGCATCAGCCGACGCCATTTTCCTCAGTGTTTCTTGCCCCAGATGCCAGTTGCCCTCTTGGAAAGCTAAATTTTGGATAAATGCCAATGTTTCCAAAAAAGTAGAAGGCAAACACAAAAAATAAGCATGTATGTACATATATACAAACAAATACACCATAAGAGATCCCCAGCTAGCTATTAGAGGGTAAATACCCTAGGAGTACCACAGAGGGAAGGAGGGTAGGTCTTGACTGCAGATGCTATCCTGTTCAGACATCTACATTTATGGTAGGTACAAAACTGTACTATGTCCTTCAAGGATGCATCTGCAGTCCTAACAAATGGGTAGAATACCATAGCCAAACTAGGGAGGAGGAAGAAGAATTATGGTGTAGTTAGGGTCCCTTGCAAAACAGCAGTGGCAAAGCCTGCGATCTAGAGTATAGAGGTAAGTTATAATGCTTGGCAAATGTATGCACGGAGGTCCAAGTAGCGCACAATAATAAACCTTGGTAGCCCCTCAAGAAAGCTGTGGTAGTGGCTGTAGCCCTTGTAAAATGAGGCCTTATGTTCTGTGGAATTTGCTTTCCATGGTAGGAGTAACAGAATCTTATGCAATTTCCTATCCACTTGGAGATTGTCTGTTTGGAAATTGCTTTTCCTTCCCTTCCTGTTGCATAAGCTACTAGAAGCTGGTCAGTTTTCTATTGCCTTGGTTCTGTCCAGGTAGTAGCACAACTGTCTGTGTACATCCAAGGTATGCAGCAGTCTTTCCCTGTTCTGTGGATTGGGAAAGAAGGTAGGTAGGTGGATTGCCTGGTTTAGAGACACTCTGGATACCACCTTAGGCATAAATGTAGGATTAGTTCTCATGGACACTCTATCTTGATGGAAGATTAGGAAGGGTTGTACTGCCATTAAGGCCTGTAGTTCCAAAACCCTCCTTGCTGAAGTAATTGCCAGTAGGAAAGCAGTTTTCCAGGATAGGTGTTGAAGGTCTGCTGTTGCTGCTGGTTCGAATGGAGGGAGTGTCAATTTTTCTAGCACAAAGTTCAAGTCCCATGCTGGTAATGGTGGTTTCCTAGGAGGTGTAACATTCTTGATTCCTCTGAGGAACTGCCTGAGTAGAGGGTGTGAGAAGACAGGGGATCAAGCTGTATTCTGCAGAAATAGCTGATGCATGTATCTTGATGGAGGAATAGGACAGGCCTGTATGGAGAAGCTCTGCCAAATACTCCAGGATGTTGGCAATATCTATCTTTGACACATCTTTTCCTCTTTCAGAACTCCAAATGACAAACCTTTTCCATTTTCCTGCATAGTTCCTTCTTGTTGAAGGTCTGGCCTCAAGGATAATGTCTTTAACCCTTTGGGATAAATCTGTTAGTTTCTTATGTAATGTTCCAGGCAGTCAGTTGTAGAGTTTTCAGGTTTGGATGCATGATGTTGTAGTCGCTCTGAGTTAACACCAAAGGAATCAGGGGTAGTGTCCACGTTCCTCCCCGAGACATGCTCCTCAGCAATGGATACCAATGTTGTCTTGGCCAATTTGGAGCTATCAGAATTATCCTTGGACGTTCCTCTTTGATTTTCAGTAGTACCTTGTGCATCAAAGGAACTGGTGGGAATGCATATGCTGTCAGGTCTTTCCAACTGAAGGATAGAGAGTCCACCTTCCAAGCCAGTGGGTGGTATGTCCTTGTGCAGAATTTCTTGATCTGGTGATTGAGTGGGGATGCGAATAGGTCTATTTGTGGCATTCCCCATTTTTTGGTAATGGCCTTGAAGATGTCGGGGTGTAGCATCCATTCGTGAGCATCCGTGGTAGTTCTACTTAACATGTCTGCTAGGATGTTTTCTTTTCCCGGTACAAATATTGCCTGTAACTGAATGTTGTAGCTCAGAGCCATATTCCATAGGTCCAGAGCCAGAATGAGTGCCTCCCTGTTTGTTGATGTACCACATGACTGTGGTGTTGTCTGTCCTTATCAGTAATTGGCCTTCTTTGAGAAATGGTCTGAAATTCTGGATTGCTAGTTTTACTGCCAGCATTTCTTTTTGATTTATGTGCAGGTGCAGTTGATCTGGAGTCCATAATCCTTGAATGCATTTGTCCAGCATGTGGGCCCCCCAACCTAGGTCTGAGGCCCCCAGATGGTTTGGCTTGCTTGAATGTTGTGGAAGGGCAAACCTGGGTTTGACTGGCATGCTTGAGCCCACCATAGGAACTCTTGTTTCAGGCATGGGATTAGTGGTATTTCGGTTTCGCTGTGCCTGTGTTGAGACCATAAATTCTTTAGGTACCACTGTAGCTTTCTCATATGCAGTCTGGCATGGGGGACCAGGATTATGCATGATACCATGAAGCCCAAGGCCTGCAGTACTTTCCTTGCTGTTAGTTTGTTCTGTTTTGTTAATGCCAAGAAGTAAAGAGGGAGATGTTCTTGTTTTTCTGCAGTTAGGAATGCCATCTGTTTTACTGTGTCCAATTCTGCACCCAAGAATGTTCTTGTTTGGGATGGTATCAGTCTTGACTTTTTTAAATTGACTGTGTATCCCAGGGCTTGTAGTAAGCAAATGACTCTTTGTAAGTCTTGTGTCAGCTTGCTTTTGTTGTCCGCTTGTATCAGGCAGTCGTCCAGGTATGGATACATTTGGATTCCCTGTAGCCTGCAATGAGCGATTACTGATGCCAGGCATTTTGTGAATACTCTGGAGCAGTAGATAAGCCAAAGGGCAATGCTGAGAATTGATAATGCTCTGATCCTGCAAGAAATCTGAGGTATCTTCTGCAATTTGGTCGTATGCCTCCTTGAGATCTAGAGTTACCAGCCAACACTCCTTGCCCAGCATGGGAAGAAGTTGCTGTAGGGTCAGCATTTTGAATTTTGGAACAATGATGAATGTGTTTAAAGCGGACAGGTCGAGAATAGGTCTCCAACTTTTCTTTTCTTGGTACTAGGAAGAGTCTGGAATAAAATCCTTTGCCCTGTTCTGTAGGTGGCACCCTTTCCACAGCTCTCATCTTTATTAATTGAGCTATCTGTTTTAGAGCTTCTGTTTTTGATTTGGTGGTAGGTTTGGCATTCCTCTTTACTGGTAAGGTGTGGAAATGAAACCTGTAGCCTTGGTCTATAGTTTGCAAAATCCACTTGTCTCTTGTGATATAGTGCCAATTTTTGAAAATAAGGCTAACTTTCCTTCTAAGGGTGCTGCTATTTGTTCTCTGGAAGGCGGTGTCAGAGCCAAGTCACTGTGTTTGTCCTGTTGTAGTGGCAGTGGTTGTGTCTGTGCCTCGTTGGTTATTGCCTTGCCATTGGCGTCCTCTGTAGGCACCTCCTCTGTTTTTATTTCTGCCTCTGGAACGCCTATTCCTGCCTCTCTGAGATTTAGAGGAGTCTGGAAAGGACCAATTTTTGGAAGGCCAGTTTCTGCTAAACCTTGGGGGCTGAACCTGTAAGAAATCTTTAACTGTTTGTACAGATTTTGCCTTCTCTTCCATTTTCTTCATTACTTGCTGGGCAGGAGAACCAAATAGACTGACCTTATCCATAGGAGCATCTAATAGTTTTGCTTTAACATGATCCGGCAAGACCTGTTCTTTCAACCATGCATGCCTTCTTATCACTGTGCCAGTCATGGCTGATCTAAATGAAGCCTCCAGTGCATCATAGCCACATTTTAAAGAATGGTTACTAACCTGCTGAATGTTATTCACCATTTCTAAAACATATTTCTTATCTAAGGAATCATCAGAGGACAGTTTCTTAGTTAACTGATCAAGCATAAACTCTTGGTATTGGATCATATGAAACTGACAGTTCAAAGCTCTAGCTGAGAGAGTAGCAGAGGTGTATACTTTTACCCCATCTCTAAGGACCTGGATTCCCTTTCAGAAGGGAGAGGGTTTTTCACTGAGGTTGAAGCTACTGCCTTAGGCCCCTGGGAGATAGTCTCAGGATCTGCAAGGGGAGCCTTGTATAGGTGGTGATGAGTGTCCGGTTCCCTGTAAAACCTATCGGGCTTGGCAGGGCTGGAGGTAAAGTATCAGGAGCAGTGCAAACATCATTAAATGCATCATCCACAACAGGAAGAACTGGAGGTATAGCTAAGGGCCTATGTTGCGGTAAGTGTAGAAAGGTCCTAAGCCTTTTTCTTGAATCTGAGAAATCTTGTCCTTGCCATTGGAATTGCTCTCTCATGGCATGTAAGGTTTCCCCAAAGGAAAATTCCTCTGGTGGAGAGGCAGAAGGAATAGATTCTTCAGCATCGGAATCTTCATAAGTAGAAAAAGGAGCCTCTGGATGGTCTGTATTGTCTGAAACATCAGAAGAGTCATCTGAGGACTCTGGCTCAGGGGGCTCTGCTCTAGATCTCTTTTCTGGAGGTTGAGAGGCCCTGTCTGGGTGAGATTGGGATCCCCTTATTAAAGAGATGAAATCCTCTGCCAGAGTAAGCATCTGGGAACTGGAACTGGGCCTGTGAGAGGGGGGCTTAACAGGTACAGATTTAGCAGTTTTGGCTACTTTAGCCCTGGCAAAGGCCTTTATAGACATGGCTGCAGGAGGCCTAGCAGCACCACGTGCTGGGGTAGAGACATCCAAAGGGATGGTGTCCGATAATTCTAGAGAAACCACATTAGTAGGCAAAACTCCAGAGGCCGATTCAACTAGGGTAGCAGGAGCCTTGGTAGTAGTCATGGATTCGGCTGTAGATTGACCCCCGCTTGCGTGGTTTCGCGGCGGAACGATTGCTCCGCGTTTGCTGTGGTTTTTTTTCGCCGAAACACCGCCAAGTTTTCTTTCTTCGTGATTTTTAACAATTTGAGAAGTCGGAGGATTAATCTGATCCTAAAACTGTTCAGCAACTCCGACCACGCCTAGCGCTCGTCCGTTGAAAAAGAGCACAGGCTAAACAGGCTGCTACGCCGTGGTCTGGGCCTAAACAAGGTAAGCAGTAAGAGTGGAAATCTTTATGAGGTATTTGTTTCCCACAAGTTAAACAGTTATTCACTTTTTCTGACATCGGCTGAGGCAAGAAAGAGTCCCCAACGGGTACTTAGCTTTTAGAAGTCTTCGGCGTAGTATTCGTAGTAGTAATCTCTGGATCTGACCACAGCTTCTGCTTCGGCGCCACGCGCAAGAAAGACTGAGGAAATGGCCGGCTGATGCCTTTATACCCAAGACCAGCAGAGATGACGCCGGGTGAAGCGCGACACCAGCGAGGCCAGACCCAGACTTTGGCTGCCTGACGACAGGACAACCCATTTGTTAAGACTGCAGATGCATCCTTGAAGGACATCGTGGCATTTTAGGGGAGGAAGAGGAGAGACCTGAGGAAGTGAGGGTCTTAGCAGACATTACCCTCTTTATGGCATCGAAGGCATTGGAGTCTTGACCGAAGGAATCCGCCAGTTCCAAGGAAGACAGCGGCTTCCCTGGTGCCAAGACCAAGGGCTCCGATACAGAGGACGGAGCCGAGCTCATCTGCGCCAAGGCCTCAAGAGGAAGGGTCGGAACTGATGTGTTGGTTCGACTCTCCCCTCCTCGGAACCGACGAGAGTGTCAGCTCCGAGACTCTTCGAATGGCACCGAACAGATCAGGGTCGGAGCCGAAGTCACTGGGACAGGACTCGGCTCCACAGGTTCCACAACCATCAGATCTTCCACCTCCAGCTCTGAAGGCCTAGGTAAGCTCGGAGTAGTCATCACAGGCAATGGGACAGTAGTAGGATTCGAACCCAGTTGGAACGAAACCAAAAGTAATTTAGCCAATGCCGGGTTTTCTAAGAGCCTCTGTACCACACGGTTCACATCGATGTCTGAAAGGGTCCTAGAAGAACGTGTCGAAGGGACCGAAGAAGCCAGAGACCTGAGTATTGGAGACTTCAACACCTCTGACACCAGCTCCAGCACAGAGGATTGGCTCCAAAACATCAGTTCGGTGCACGGCTCCGATGACTTAGGAACCGGTGACTGCACCCTAACAGAGGTGCTCGGTACCGAGGGCCTGGGTTCCGAGGACACACTTGAAGACTTTGACCCTTTCGAAGACTTGAAAGTCTGGTCAGTCTTATCCCAAGGCTTCCTGAAATTCAGGTTTCAACAGTCCTCTATCAATTAACTTTCTTCTTCTTTCAAGTAATACTCTGCCACTAAAAGAGTGGCAGATAGAACAATCCTCCTGTAAATGCACAGGTCCTAGACAATAAACACAAGACACACGATTGTCCATAATAGACATTTTCTGCCCACAGCCGCACCTCTTGAAACCTGACTTCTGCTTCTCTTTTTGGTCAGCCATAATATCAAACAGCACACAATTATCAGATCCCTGATAATAAAACAAAACGTTACTATAAAGAGTTCAAGACTGTCGAACTTGCTACAAGCACACAATCAGAACCCAAAAAAAAAAATATTTATATCAAAATATTTATTTAAATATTTATAGCAAAATAGCAAAAGCACACTATCTAATATGACTAAATATACAGGAATAGGGAAATCCAGTTGACAGAGCCCTGTTCAATTGTAGTAGTGAAGCACGTAAGTGCCTAAATGAAAAAAGGGGCAAGACCCAGGAGCAACCGCTCCAATAACACCAACACAGCAAAAATCCACACAACAAGAGGAACACAGTCCTAAAAAAATAATCGGAACAGACTAACTGTAATAAGAATACTAACTCTATGTAAACTATATGTACTATTTGTCAAAAGACAGAAAAAGAAATATACTGGCCCGAGCTCTCTGAAGAACTTGCGATCTGTTGCAGTGGCAAACTAGATCTGAGGTTAGTCAGACAGCATCATGGGATAGGGACTGTGCCTCGAGCTACTAAGAGATCTTGAGCTTAGAAAGTGGCCAACTCAGAGCCGATGGATTGCCTCTGTACCCACGTGTAAGAACAAACGTCGAGATTGAACAACTCCACATCAATAGTTTTCATGCACAATGCCTCAAAAGATTAGGTATCTCTTTGAAACTGAGGATAATAGCAGGCATACAAATTAAATGGGAAAATAAAACCAAGAAGAAAGATGACTGATCTAAAGAAAAGTTCCTGAGGGAAGAATGGGGATGGAAAAAGTTGAAAATTTCAAGGAGTCAAGGCAGGAAGGGGAAGGATTAAAAGTAATCACCGAGAAACAGAAAGAGAGCAAGGATGGCATCTGAAGGCAGGACAGTGAAGAAATTTCTGGATGAAGAAACCGCAAGAAATAGGACAACACATTGCTGGAAGCTGTCACTTCTAAGAAGGCTGCACACTGAAACTAGTTGATTATAGCTCTCCCAGTGTGAAAACTGCAGCTGTAAAAAAAAGTAATTAAAGTTATGAACATGGAATACAACTCAGTTACTTGGTTTGAAATGACAATACCCAGATGCCAGCAAAGAAGAAATCTGAAGAAAGTAACAGAATATGAACCATAAAGGAAGAGAAAAATCTAGCTGAGCAGAATTGTGCAGTTATTCAGCAAGAAGCAGTGCAAGTTTCAGCTTTGATATGGAAAACAGCTTTCAGTAATTTAGACAAAAATGAATCAAATGTACATATAGGTGTTTAAAGTAAGTGAAACTGAAGGAATATATAAAATAACAAAATGAAGGAAAATAGAAGCTTTAGCTAGCTATTTAAGTGAGCTGATAAAAATGAAAAACTTAGAAGTTGAAATGAAGAAAGGCTGGTTGAGTATGAGGCTTCACAAGAACTGCAGATTAAAAAAAAATGTGTAAATTATGAATTCAGTGATTTTCTGCTGTACCAAGAGAAACTAGAAGGAAAACACTATTAATTTTATGAAAGTACAAATAAGCAACTGAACTAATGTGCTATAGCAGAATTTATTAACTGAGAAAAGCACTGTACGTATGCTCCTGACCACTGATGTAATCCTACCAGCGGAAAGAGTTGCTCCTGACAACATTGTGGCAGAAAAGTATTAAAAAAATAGAACAGTGTTTGTGAAAAATGATTACTCACTTTACACCTAGCAAAAGAGAAGGACGTTTATTCCAGCAGTCAGGGAATGCTGACAGGCAGGTGTTTGATCCAAGCTGCTGTAGTCAGCTGTCTTCAGATTTTTTTTTTGGCAGGTGGATCAAAGACATTTTATGATGCAGAACAGGCATAGTAGGAAATTGAAAAAAAAAAGTTTAGTCAACAAAGAGTGAGCTAGCAAACTGTAAGGAACTCAACTATGCATTCTTCTGACAACAACAAAGCCTATATAGGGACACTTGCCGAAGAACCCCTTTACATTGTTCCAAAATAAATGCTTGATTGACAGAAAAAAAAAAAGCACGGGAGCTGACTAAAAGCATCAGGAGTACTCTGTATTTGAACCAGAACTGCTGTTGGAGGTGACCATGAAGAATACCAGCAACAGTGTGAAATTAGTGAATAAATGTGAGACTGCAAAATATAAATTCCATCAAATGTAGGACTGCACATGTGAAATGTGGCTTAGTAAGTAGTAGTGCCTGAGAAAGACTGGAATTTTGCTGACTGGCAAACCGGTGTGTGAACTGCAAGTATTTACCCCACTTTATTTCATTAACATTTAGAAGACTAAAGGGACTGAAAAAGTAAGTGAGTAAAAGTTGTTCTTATTAACATCTATATAACAAGGTCATGAAAACTGCATGCTGTATTGTGAAACAGTGTTTTTAGGGTGCAGTCAGAGGTATTTCAAATGTAAGAAGGTGGATACTTAAGAGCGACTGCTGCATATGCTAAATCTATTAATGCAAGAAGGCATTTTTTTTCTTCGTTCTTGTCGAAACTTTATGACCTCACGCAATTAAAGACAGCAAAACAACTTACAAATCAGCCACCAAACTCAAAACTTGTCGAAGAATATGTTTACTACCAAAAGTAGGTTAAAAAGATCCACAATTTAACTCTTTCGTCTAACACTAAGATATCAGAACAATGTATGTACTGCTTGTGGAAGCCATATTAAAACTTAAGTGTAGAAGACACACCTCCCATGTAAACCAATCACAACATGTTGTAGCCGAAATCAGTGTGAAACAGAAAAAATAAAGTAACACTAAAAATAAGTCAAAACTTTTAAAACCTGAACCAAAACACAATTACAAACCAGCTGGCTCTCCTTTTTAGTTCACTGCTGATAGAAATACTGTCATTTAAACCGGGAAAGTTGGTAGCATCCAGCTTAAGCTGCCATGTCATTTCCCGGTGAAGCAGTTTGTTCTGCCAGTCCCCTACATAAGGAGAATTTTGTATTAGTTCAAGAACTAGAAATGTAAACTTGGTGAATTTGTCACAAACAGAATGCCTGGCCTGTGCACTTTCACTGTCCTTACACTGGATACTCTACACATGTTGATAGATATGCTTGTTCAAAATGTTCACATTTTTTCCAACATAGAAAGCGGGACAAAATGCACATGTAGCCAGGTAAATAACTCTTTCAGAAAAGCAATTAAGTGCCATCATGCACAGAAGAATCAAATCTACTTAAAAGGGTGCAATTGTAACAAGTGTTTATGAAAGGACACAGATGACAATGCCCACATTTCCTGGTAGATAAAAATCCCTTGTGATGATCAATAGGTTTCTCAAGAAGGGATTTTATGTCGCATTTATTTTTATAGGTAAATGATGGTGGTGTAAAAAAAAACTGATGCTTTCACCGCACTGTCGCATGAACCAGTTCTTCTGCAAAATCTTTTCAATGTCCTTGACATCCAAAGTGTAATGCAGGACCATACTGGTTTGGCCAGTAAAACCTGTTTGATTCTCTTTCTTGAGCTGATTCAGGCCTTTCTTGATGATGGGGGCATATTTAGTATTGCTTTCTGCCCATATCTCACTTCTGATTGAATCCAGAAGTGGTGGGGGGGGGGGTAGCCATGGTCCAAAAACATGGATCTTAGAATGTTGAATTGTTCAAGACGCACTAAGTTACCCAAGGTCAACTGAGAGATTCTGATAAACTGGTAAAAAAAAGAAATGTGTTACAATAAGTGGATTTCTTGTAAATCCTGGTAGTGAATTCTTCATTAACTCATTTTCTGATGTCAATGGCAAGATAACGAATCTGGTTATGTTCAAAGGAATATGTGAACTTTAAAAAGGAGATGCTGGCTTGTAGCTGTAGTATGAATTCTTCAAGTTCATCGACACTTCCTTCCCAAAATGATAAGTAGATCATTGAGATATCTGAAGTAGCCAGCACACTTGGAAAAAAGGGGGAGTTTAAAAATGATTCTAATTCACATTTTAATAAGACAGCAATTGCAAATATGGGTGCGCATGTGGCCCCCACAGCCAGTCTGCTTGTAAAAGTCACCCTTTCAGAAAGTTGTTTAACACCAAGTCCATGAACTCACTAACCAATTCAAAATCTGTTTCAGAAGGTAAGCCAAATCGCTTTACAAACTCTCTGAACCACTCCAACCCAAGGTCATGGGGTATTACTGTAAATAAACTTTGTATATCACAAGTAACCAAAAGGGATTCATCTTTTGCTGGTATTCCCTTCAGTTTATCCAGAAGGTCCCATGAGTCTCTTGCAATGTGTGGGAAGGAAACAAACAGGTTTTCAATTTTTGGTGTATAAACTTGGCCAGAGACTCTGTAACTGACCCACTAGCAGCTACAATTGGACATAAAAGGGGGGGGGGTCAGATGGATAGGGGTGGATTTTGGGAATGCCAAAAATCTTTGGAATAATAGGAAAATCCACTCTAAGGAAGTCGTATAAGCCTTGTGAAATTTTAATGAATAACAGCAGCTCGTCCAGTGCCACTTTAATGACCCCGAAGACTGTACTGATTTAATTTGTGCAAACAGCACTGTACACACAATCATCATGCAGAAGATGTAATATATACCCATAGTAGTCAGCACTATCCATAATAACTAGGCACCCACCTTTGTCCAGTTTATGCATCTAATATTGTAATTGTGGGTAAATTGTTGGAGAAGCTGCTTTTCTTTAACCAAAAGGGTAAAATATTTGTTTGTATTGTTTTGCAACAGTGTGTATACTTGTTCACACTGCTTCTCAAAAAGATTGATAACTGGGTGTAAAGGGGAATTTGCTGTATGTTTCTTCTTAAACTTGTCAGGGGTGCTACCACTAACTTCCACCCAAAACAGTACTTGAAAATTAAGCTTTCTGGTGAACAATTTTAAATCGAGGAGAGTCATCCACCTTTGCCCTAGTGGAGGGGATAAAATTAAACCCATTCAAAAACAAACTATGGTGCTCAGGGCCTATCACCATGTCAGTAAAATTGTAAATGTGACATCCAAAAAAAAATAATGTTTATAGTGCCTGAAGGCATAGTAGTGAGCTTCTGGGTGAATAAATCACCAGTTACCATTGTTGATTCTAATTCATACGCCTTCTTTTATCGTTCCGTTTCTTCTTCATCCCCCTGGGAATAGGGATGATGGTGGGAGTACCCAAACTTACAAAAGTTAGATTGTTGCTTGTTGGCCAGTCTCTCTGACCTTCTCAAAAGTATTTCCTCTAAAGGGATATCCAGTTGAGCTGTTTCTTCATGAATGTCAATACAAAATGTTTATAGAGGAAATACCCCCACTCCCATTTTATCAATATAATAAGCACTGCAGGATGTGCACACTGCAATGCACTAAACTGATTTGGTCCCACCAATAGCCGTAGGACAACAGGGAAAATCTGGTAATACTAGGGGAAAAATGTATCCCTTTCAAGATGTGTCAATGTACCTCCTACACTGGTTGCAGCTGCCTCCTTTCATAACACTATGGGTTGCCATGGGAAGTCATGTGCTTATTTGATTATTTAAATAATGTTTAGTTGGAAAGTGTTTAATTTCTGAGGAGATCTTTACATTTGAAACAAAAGCAGTAAAAGTAATGAGAGTTTTTTTGGCTCAATGGGCTGGGTGTGCTTTTGATGTTACTGGTTTCATTTGGCACCTACACAGCAGCTTCATTTTTCATTAATTAAAGTTAATATAATGTTGTGATCTTGGGCTGCTGGGCTGGGAGATGTAAAAGTATATATATATATATATATATATATATATATATATATATATATATATATATAGGAGCGCTACAGAATCCTGAAAGCTCAAAATCCTGAAGCCCAAAATCCTGAGACCAAAATCCGAAATTAAAATCCTGAAAACTCAAAATACTGAAAACACAAAATCCTGAAAACACACAGGATACTTATTCCAGCACAAGTACACGCAAAAAGAAATAAAACACAAACTATATTACTGTTTTGCAAGTATAAGCAGAGGGCAAGTCTGCACTTCACATGGGGGCTGCGCCCACATTCGCTACTTATATATATCAACTCCAAGATTGCACTTAGTGTGGTGAAGTGCAATCTCGAGTTGATATATTTAAGTAGTAGGGTGTGTAAGCAGCCCCATAGGGTGCAGGGCTTGCCCCCGCATATAATTGAAGAGTAATATGTTTCTGTATGTACTTGTAGTGGAATATAGTAAGTGTTTGTATCCTGTGTGTTTTCAGGATTTTAAGTTTTCAGTATTTTGAATTTTCAGGATTTTGAAATTTTGGGATTTTGGTCTTCAGGATTTTGGGCTTTCAGGATTCTGTAGCGCTCCATATATATATATATATATATATATATATATATATATATATATATATGTGTGTGTGTGTGTGTGTGTGTAGAATTAAGACAATGACCTCCCCTGGTTTTAAAGGGATGGATGTCTAGATTAATCTCATTGGTTTTAAGCTGCAGACAAGGGTTTTTTTCTTTGGGGGGGGGGGGGCAAATTTGAAAAAGAAATGAAAGACATGGAAAATTATAAATTTATTGAGTTGCAGAGTCATTATCTATTTTTTCCATTAGCAAATGCTCTCTGTGGAAGACTAAGTCTATGGGTGCAAGCAATGGAACATACTAGTCTGAACGGTGTGCTCTGAATGAATTTTACAAAAATTCTATCATGTATCTGCAAAACTGTTGCCCTTTTGTCTTCTTCATTACCAGCAGCTGTCTACGGATGTTAGCAATTATGAGATCGCTGAACACTGTCCTGAGTGAAATGTATGAGGTACAATTTAATTAACATTTAAAGTTACACTGGCAAGCAGTTCAGTGAAAAATAAATGGCTTTTGAAACTATGGGAAGAGAAGAAGACATACAAGTTGTTGCTTTCCCAGCAACGTTAAATTTTTAATATATTTGCTGTAACATATACACGTTTATTTATTTAAATGTAGTCAGTGTATTTCTTTAGGGCTAACAGTTAATGTTTTATGAAAGCATCTAAGCTGTTCTTCACAGCTGGGAGGAGAACAGAGATAAGTAATGATCAAGAAAAGAGCAGACGGCAAGAAGTGCAAGTACAAACAGTCTGTAACATGGATTTTAGCATGGGTATACTTCATTTTAGAATATGGGTATACGTAATGTTAGAGAAGGTAATGCCTGTGGTGCAGCCATTAATTTTGGGCTACTGTTCCTACCAGGATGGGCAAACTTCATTTTTTGAAAATCTACTTCGTTTTGTGTAGTCATAAGTTAAGATGATTGTGTGTGTGTGTGTGTGTGCTGGGGGGGGGTCTGAAATTTGTTGTAGTTGCAGTGCTTTTACTGAAGCAAAAAGTCTTGAAAAATATGACATAGGTTCAAATGGAGATGAGACGCACTTGCATAACAGATTATTCTGCCAAACACTGACAGTGTGTGCATATAAGCTAAACACTGGAAATACACATTCAAAACAACGGCCATGTACTTCAGCTGGAAGTAATAGTTTTCTATTACAATGGCAATTCTGTTCATATTATCGTGGAATATATATGGCCTTACAGCTGTAGACAAAACTCATACAGTAATGCATTACATTATGTAGGGTGCAAACAGCAATGTTACAGGAGACGCATTTAGATATTAATGAACAAATGTATTTGACAAAAAGGGTTTCAGGGTGGATATTCAGCAGAATATCAATGAGAAGGGAAATGGAGAGTAATACAGACTGCTAGAGGAGCTCTAATAGTAACAGAACATGAAAAACAATGGCAGATATGTAGTAGTAAAGAGTTGGTGGCAAGACAGGAGGATTATGCTTACATTTCATATTACATGCCAGTAATAACATCCAAACTCTGGATCCCACTCAGTTCGGGTTTGTGAAAGGCAGATCATGCCTCCTGAACCTGATCAACTTCTTTGCGGCAGCCACCAAAGCCGTAAATGAGGGTAAGGTGGTTCACACAGCCTATCATGACCTCGCCATGGCTTTCAACACCATCCCCCATTCTGGAATTATAGCTAAACTCACTAAACTAGGTATAAATCCCTACGTCACAAGATGGGTTGCCAACTAGCTCAGTGACAGAACCCACACTGTAAAAGTTGCGGACTCCAAATCTGACCTCAAAGCAGTGACAAGTGGAGTACCACAGGGTTCTGTCTTGGGACCTCTCCTGTTTGGTATCTACTTCTCTGAAGTACAGGCTAACACAGAAGGCCTCTGGCTAATGAAGTTCGCAGATGACTGCAAACTAGGAGCCATAGTCAAGTCCCCAAATGATGTGGATATCCTACAGAAGAGCCTCGCTGAGACAGATGCCTGTTGTCACAGCCATGGCCTCAAGCTCAATGCCAAAAAGTGCAGTGTCATCCCCTTTGGTAAAAACTGTACCCATGAACTACCACACAGGCAGCAATCTACTTAACACTGAATGTGTGATAACAGACCTTGGGACCCAGGTGGACAGTAGTCTCGCCTTGCCACAGTAGTCAGGAAGTCCTTCTATGTGGCACACCATCATAAAAGGGTTCTCGTCCAGGAAAAAAGAGGTCATTGTTCCCCTCTACTCAACAATCATTAGATAGAGTACAATGCCCCTTTTGGAATGTACCTCACAAGACATCTGCAGCAGCTGGAAAGGCCACAGAAGTACCTCACAAAGAGGATTACTGGCCTCAAACAGATGCCCTACACTGACAGTCTCAAAAAACTCCAGCTTTACTCCGTAGCATATTGCCTACTCCAAGGTGATCTCTGCCTAACATATAAAGCTATGTCAAACCCAGAGCTGTTGGACATGCTACATCTAAAGAAATCCCTATCCCTCCGAGCTACATGCTCTAAGGACCTAAACCTTGTCACCACAATAAACAGGACATGCTGGAGGGATAGATTCCTGTCCCAGAGACTTCTCATACTCTGGAACAGGCTACCCATCTATTTCGAGCAAAGTTCTTCATTAGCACTCTTCCAGAAAAATCTTGATGAGTGGATGGGAAATAGGAAATACTGCCCGGGGATCACTTCTGTGTGTCTGTTCGACAGTGGAACAGGAAAATAACTTTCTTGGGTGGTGTATGCCAGGGAATCTTGTTGGCTAGGCTTACGTAGGCCCTTGGAAGGACAGCCTAGTACCTACCTATGAACCTATGAACATTTACTTATAACTCACCAAAAATGCTTTCAGCAAGATTTATTTATTTGCTGGAGAGAACTTGAACTTAAATTTGCAAAGTACAGTTGTGTACACCTACCATAAATGTAGATGTTCGAGTGTCTTCACTATTGCAGTCATGACTGTAGGGTTCTCCCCTGCCAGCAGGCAGCCCTCAGTCAGCCAGAATCCCAAAGTCTGGGTCCGGCGTCGGCTGTTCAACCATGTTCCCTGATGTCAGAGCGCCAGGAGTATAAAGCTGACAGCCGACGCCATCTTCTCCAATTTTTCTTGCCCCAGATGTCAGGAGTCCCAAAATGAAAAAGGTCCCATAACCTTTGCAAATACACCTCAGAAGAATGGTGAAAAAAGGAAATACACAAAAGTAAAAATAAGAGGGGACAGGAGGGAGGGAAACCCCGACTGCAACAGTGAAGACACTCGAACATCTACATTTATGGTAGGTGTACACAACTGTACTATGTTCATCGTGTTTCACTGTTGCAGTCATGACTGTAGGGTAGAATCCCAAAGCTGAAAGAAAGGGAGGTGGTCATAAAGAGGAAGGGGCAGCTAAAAGGCCCTGCAAGACTGCAGAGGCAAAGCCTGCCCTAGACTTAGAGTAGAGAGGTAGATTGTAGTGCTTAGAAAAAGTATTCACTGAACTCCAAGTTGCAGCTTCCAAAATGTCCTTGGTAGGAACTCCCCTGAGGAAGGCCGCAGAAGTGGCAGCAGCTCTGGTGGAATGAGTCCGTATACTCCTGGGATTTGCTTTCCATGGTGAGAATAACAAAATCTGATTCCATGAGCAATCCATTTAGAAATGGTCTGTTTTGAAATGGCTTTACCTTGGGAACTTGAAGCATAAGAAACAAACAATTGTTCTTATTTTCTGATGTCCTTGGTTCTGTTCAGGTAAAAACGTAGTTGTCTGTGTACATCCAAGGAATGTAAGATCCTTTCCCCTTTATTTTGAGGAGAGGGGAAAAAGGTTGGCAAGTGTAGTTTTTCCAAAACATAGTTGAGATCCCAAGCAGGAATGGGAGGAGATCTAGGAGGTCTTAAGTTCTTAGTTCCTCTGAGAAACTGTCTCATGAGCTGGTGGGAAAAGATGGGAGAGTCCGTATTATAATGAGCAGAAATAGCAGAGGCATGTATCTTAATGGAAGAAAAAGAGAGACCCTTATGTAAGAGATCTGGCAAATAAAGTAAAATTAAAGTAATGTTAGGAAGAAGAGGATCAGAATCCTGAGCCTGCATCCAGGAACAAAATCTTTTCCATTTTCCTGCATAAGATTTTCTAGTGCTAGGACGTCTGGCTTCTAAAATGACATCCATAACCTGCTTGGGCAGTAAAGAAGAAATCAAAGGCCCTGGATTAACATGGCCGCTAGGCTGAGAGTTCTGACATGAGAGCGTAGAACCTGACCCTGATGCTGGGACAGAAGGTTTGGAGACGGAGGTAAAACCCAAGGGGGCTCCAGACATAGGTTTTTTAGAGTTGGATACCAAAACTGCCGAGGCCAATTTGGAGCCAGCAAGATTATCATCTTGGGCTTGTCCTGTTTTATCTTCAATAAAACCTGTGGAAAAAGAGGAAGTGGCGGAAAGGCATATCCCGAGAGGTTCCTCCAACTGAATGACAGGGCATCCACTTTCCACGCTTCTCTGTGGAAAGTCCTGGTGCAAAAATTCTGTAGTTGATGATTGAGATGGGATGCAAAGAGGTCTATGTGAGGACATCCCCAGACTGCTGTTATCATCCTGAATATTTTGGTGTCCAGCATCCACTTGTGTGGATCTGAAAGGTTTCTGCTCAGACTGTCTGCCAGGAGGTTTTGTTTCTCTGGTAGAAACTGAGCTTGAAGATCCATATTGTAAGCTAGAGCTGTGTTCCATAGATCCATGGCTAGTCTGCATAGGGGGTAGGAATGAGATCCCCCTTGCTTGTTTATGTTACCACATAACTGTGGTGTTGTCTGTCCATATTAGTAGTTGTCCTGGTTGTAAAGGATTCCTGAAGGCCAATAAAGCTTTCTGAACGGCTAACATTTCCTTTAAGTTGATATGCAGGTGCTTCTGATCCTTTGTCCAAAGATCCTGCAGACAATTGCCCTGAAAATGGGCTCCCCAAGCATAATCCGAGGCGTCCGTGGTTAGAATCTGAGTGGCAGGAGGCAGAAGAAAGGGTTTCCCTTTGTTTAGTGCACAAGCCCTGGACCACCAAAGAAATTCCTTTTGAAGGCAAGGAAGGATGGAGATCAGTATGTCTAAACTGTGGCAATGCTGAGACCATACACTTTTAGGTACCACTGTATTTTCCTCATGTGTAGTCTTGCATATGGTACGAGAAGGATGCAGGAGGCCATGTAACCCAAAGCCTGCAGGAATTTCCTTGCAGATAGTTGAGTTAGAGTTGCCAAGGTTTTGAAAGTTGAAGCCAGCTGTAATTGTTTTTCGGATGTCAGAAATGCCATCTGGGTTGTAGTGTTTAGAAGTGCACCCAGAAAAGTTATCTGTTGTGATAGTGTCAAATTTGACTTTTTTATGTTTACAGAGACTCCCAGGAACTTGAGGAGGTTCTGTACAAATTCTAGATGCTGGAGTAAGACATCCTTGCTGTCTGCCTGAATCAGACAATCATCCAAATAAGGGTAAATTTGAATTCCCTTGAGTCTGCAGTAAGCTACTACTGGAGTCAGGCATTTGGTGAAGATCCTGGGCGCAGTAGACAATCCAAAGGGCAGCGCAGAGAATTGAAAGTGCCTCGATCTGGCCTTGAACCTGAGGTATTTTCTGCAATCCTGCCTGATGGGAATGTGTAAATATGCCTCTCTAAATCCAAAGTTACCATCCATGCATCTTTGGACAGCATTGGAAGTAGCTGCTGTAGAGTAAGCATCTTGAATTTTGGAATCTCTAGAAAGGTGTTCAAGACCGACAGATCCAGAATGGGTCTCCATGAGTTTTGCTTCCTTGGGACTAGAAAGAGCCTTGAGTAAAAACCTTTTCCCATCTCTGAAAGAGGAACCAGTTCTATGGCATTCATTGCCAAAAGAGCTTCCACCTGGTTTAAGGCCTCCGTCCATTGATATTTTGGAAGGTCTGGCCATCCGCTTGGCCTTGGCAAGGTATGAAAATGGAATTTGTAACCTCTTAAAATCGCATCCAAAACCCATTTGTCTTGGGTTATTTGAGTCCAATTTTGATAAAAAAGAGAGAGTTTTCCTCCGAGAGGGGCTTCCAGGCAAGACGTTCCTGTAGCCCAACACAGGGAGTCATTGAGTTTGTTTCCTTTGAAATTGTGACCTGTCCTCTCCTCCCCTAGGGGTGGAAGCAGTCCACTGTCTTGGTCTAGAAGCAGCTTGTGTTTGAGGCCTCCCTCTGGAGCGTCTATATCTACCCCTCTGAGGCCTGTCTGAAGAGGGAAAGGACCAATTTTTTGAAGGCCAATTCCTGCTAAATTTAGGTGGCTGTACTTGTAAAAAATCTTTAACTGTTTGCATGGATTTCGCCTTATCCTCCATCTTTTTAATCACCTCTTCAGCTTTAGATCCAAACAAAACATTATGCTGAACAGGAGCATCCAATAATTTAGCCTTTACTTGTTCAGGTAAATTTTGTTCCTTTAGCCATGCATGTCTTCTAACGACTGTGCCAGAGGCCGCAGCCCTACAAGAAGCCTCCAAGGCATCAAATCCACAGTGTAAACCATGCTTCCCAACCTGTTCAGTGGCATGCAATAAGTCATGTAATTCCTTATCATCTGCACAAGCAGAAATGGAAGTAAACTTTTGTTTTAAGACAGACAAGAGAAATTGTTGGTATTTAAGCATATGAAACTGACACTTTAAAGCCCTAATGGACAAAGTAGCAGAAGTGTACACATTTTTGCCCCATCTTTCTAAGGATCGAGAATCCTTTTCAGTAGGAATGGGATTTTTGGCAGAAGCGGCCTTAACTCCCTTAGGACCCTGAGAAATGGTTTCAGGGTCAGCAGTGGGGTTCTTGTATAAAAACTGATGGGAATGAGGAACCCTGTAATATCTATCAGGCTTAACAGGAGCAGGAAGAAAAGAGTCAGGGGTTAAGTTAGCCTCCGAAAAGGCATCATCCACAATATCCCAAACAGGAGGAATAGCCAGGGGTCTATGTTGGGGAAGAAGAAGAAAATCCCTCAGTCTTTTCTTGGATTCCGAATACTCCTGTCCCTCCCCAGTGGAAATGTTCGCTCATTTCATGCAAAGTTTCCCCAAAAGAGAAATCCTCAGTAGGAGAAGCTGAAGGAATGGATTATTCAGCATCAGAATCCTCATAAGGAGGGAAAGAATATTCCTGATCAGAAGAAGAAACTGAGGAAACAGAAGCCTGATCAGAGGAATCATAATAAACGTCCTGCCTTGGCCTTTTGTCTGGAGGGGGATGTGAACCTCTAATCATAGTAAGTAAATCCTCCGCCATTTTGAGTAACTGTTTCTGTGACTTGGGAGCCGGTTCAGAAGAGGGCTGTGTTGAAGTCTTTGGTTTAGAAGGAGTCTTTGCCTTTGTCTTTACTAGAAGCTGAGTAGGCCTGAAAATCCCTTCGGAAGCCGGTACCTGCACAGCGGCTCCAGACCCATCCAAAGGAGCATTGTCCGAAGGTCCTGCAACAGAAATATTTAAAAGCCTGGTTGGCTCCTCATGAGAGTCCGTTTCGGCCGTCGGTTCTGAAATGGCCGACGACAGGGGCTGGAAAAGCGCCTCACTGACGACGGCCGAACCTGAAGCTGGCTCCGCATGTGCGCTATCATCAGATTTGGACCTCGGAGGTCTGTCTTTATCCTTGCGACGTTTGTGAACTCCGGTAGCCGGAACCGTATCCGATGACATTTTGTAGTTAAAGCGCCTACCAAAGTAATGAAAAGCAAAATCGTACCTTCACTTAATTGTACGTTGATTGAATCTAGCACAAAACCGACAACTAGCTATGTCGTGGTCAGGGCCTAAGCAAGGAATACAGTAAGAATGAAAATCCTTATGAGGTATTTGCTTCCCACATGAAATACAATTATTAACTTTTTCTGACATCGGAGTGGAGCAAGAAAAAAGTTTCCCCAATGGGGTACTTAGCTTTGAGTGGAGAAAAAAGTCTTCAGACCGAAGTATATAGAAAAATTAGTCAGGAGTCAACCGACCGGCACTTGCGAACTGCTATCACCGCACGGCAAGAAAGACTGGAGAAGATGGCGTCGGCTGTCAACTTTATACTCCTGGCACTCTGACGTCAGGGAGCATGGTTGAACAGCCGATGCCGGACCCAGACTTTGGGATTCTGGCCGACCGAGGGCTGCCTGCCGGCAGGGGAGAACCCTACAGTCATGACTGCAACAGTGAAACACGATGAACATCAGTGAGGATGTATCAGGAGGACCTAGAAAGGAAAATAAAAAGTACAGTTGTGTGCACTTACCATAAATGTAGATGTTCGAGTATATTCACTGTTGCAGTCATCACACTTGGGTTATCTGCCTGCAGGTAGCTCTCAGTCGGCCCGAATATCAGAGTCTTGGGATTTCTGCGTCGGATGCTGTCGCTTCTTCCATGACGTCAGGTTGTCAGGGGTATAAAACAGGCAGCTGACACCATTACATCAGTTTTTCTTGCCCCAAATGTCAGGATCCCCCAAATAGGAAGCCAGTATATGGTGGGGAACACCACTATAAAAAGTAAATGCCACTGCCAGTAAAAATGGACAGAGAGGTGACTTAGAAAGGATAGAGAAAGCCAGGGGGCTGGAGGGAGGGAAACCAGGACTGCAACAGTGAATACACTCGAACATCTACATTTATGGTAAGTGTACACAACTGTACTGTGTTCTTCATGTTTCACTGTTGCGGTCATCACACGAGTTGATTCTCAAAGCTGAGGAAGGGTGGAGGTAGTCAAGAAGTGTTGGGGCTGGCTAGCAGGCCTTGTAAGACTGCTGTAGCAAATCCAGCTCTGGATTTAGAAAAAAATAGGCAAGTGGTAATGCTTGGTGAAGGTGTGTACAGAATTCCAGGCTGCAGCTTCCAGAAGGGACTCCCATCAGAAATGCTGTAGAGATGGAAGTAGCCCTAGTGGAATGTGGTCTAATCCACTGTGGGGTATGTTTTCCATGGTGCTTGTAGCAGATAAAGATGCAGTGTGCTATCCATTTGGAAATGGTTTGTTTTGAAATGGCCTTGCCCTCTGCCACTGTAGCAAAGCTGACTAGTAGCTGGTCAGACTTTCAGAAAGGTTTAGTCCAGTCAAGGTAGAACCTGAGCTGTTTGTGCACGTTCAAGGAGTGCAGGATCCTTTCCCCTTCATTCTGCGGATTAGAGAAGAAGGTTGGCAAATGGATGGATTGGTTTAGAGCCACACTGGACACCACCTTAGGCATAAAGGACGGGTTAGTCCTGAGGGAAACTCTGTCAGCATGGAAAATAATGAAGGGTTCCACAGCCATTAGCCTGTAACTCAGACACTCTTCTTGCTGAAGTTATAGCTAAAAGCAAGACTGTTTTCCAAGAGAGGAATTTTAACTCTGCTGAAGCAGCAGGTTCAAAAGGGGGAAGCGTGAGCTTTTCCAGTACAAAGTTAAGGTCTCAGGCAGGGGTGGGTGCTATCCTAGGGGGCCTTAAGTTGTTAGCCCCTCCCAGAAACTGTTTGATGAGAGTATGAGAAAACAGAGGTGGCTTAGTATTATAATGAGCTGAGACAGCAGACACATGAATCTTAATGGAGGAGAAGCATAGGCCTCTAGTTGCTGGTTACTGAGACTTTCTGCATATATCAACTGGACATAAGCTGATTTAAGTATACTTTTCTCTGCACTTATTTAAGATTTGATTCAGTAAATATTGTGAGTCTTTGATTCAGTAAATATTGTCTCTCTCTGTCTATCTACAGTTAGTTGCCTGAAGTGTGAAAAAGTGTAGCCATCTGGGCTCATTGAAAGTTGTTAGACTGCTTTGAAATTCCTGTGTTAGTGTTAGCCTGGGGAATTCTGCTTGCATTAAAATCTGTGTTGGTTACATTTCTAGTAATCATTTTAATCGGAGTTGCTGGCTACTGCGACTTGTCTGTATATATCAACTGGACACAAGCTGATTTAAATATACTTTTCTCTGCACTTATTTAAGATTTGATTCAGTAAATATTGTGTGTCTCTGTCTATCTGCAGTTAGTCCCCTCCCCCCCAGTTTCCTGTTGTGGTGTTAATCTTGGTGGCTTTGGAATTGCCCGCCCCTGCTGTAAATCTGTTTTTGCACACTCCTCCTGGACCCATCTCATTTGCTCACTCAAGTAAGTACAGGGAGATCATATTTTGATTTCAGATACTCCTACCAGTCCCATCTCCTCTGCTGTGTGCAGAGAGAGCACTTGGGAAGGACATTCCCCTATAATATCTTAATCTGCTCTGTTTCCTCCCCCTACAAAAAAAAAAATCCACTTCATCTGCTTTACTGCATTTGTGTTTCTTGCTACTTTATTACCTTATTTTGCTTTTGCCTCTTCTTAAAAGTACTCAATTGAAATGATTCTACTGCCTTTATTACGGCTTGTTAGTAGCCTCATTAAATTGTAACTGGTATTCTAAGGCCTTTGGTTTAAGCACTAGGGCTTCAAACAGTTGTTTTACATTAAGAAGGTTTGTGGTCTGCACTGTTGTGTCAGGACAGGTAGCGTACATCCTTTTAACTTGGGAACTGCTGATTGAAGGCTCAGTGTCTGTTATTCTAAAAGTGTATTAGTTCTGGGTTAAGGACTTGGGCTTCAGGCCAGTTATTTTACATTAAGAAAGTTTGTGGTCTGCACTCTTGTGGGAGGAGAGGCTAGATTCTGCCCTTCTGAGCTGGGAATTTCTGGTTAAAGGCTTATTGCATATGCTTACTTGAACCGTTTCTTTATGAAATCGGTACGCCTTGTTTGCTGTAACATAGACTAGATTCAGGCCTGCTGGATCTAGCTTTGTTTTTATAACTTGTGCACTGATCCAGGCCATCTTTTTTTGGAGAAGTTTTCTCTGTACCCTAGTGGCAGGAGTCTGCAGTTAGAAGTTGTCTGATTGAAGACTGCTGGAACAGGGCTCAATTTTGAGCTTTTTTTTTTTTTTTCAATAATCATTTTTTATTGTTTTTCACAACCATATTACAAATTCACACACTATGTACAATATATACAAAATGCTTCCATTGGTTAACTTCACATTATATGTCAACCTCATGTATTAATCATAGGTACAGCACTAACAATCAAAAGGAAAAAAAAACAACATTAACAAATCAAAGCCAACAATCTGTATTTTCTCTACCTCCTCTATCTAGTCTAAGATTGATTTTACACTGTACTCTGGGTCCCGAGAAAAAGTGGACAGGAACCTATAAGCCAACACAATATTAAAAATTTGCTCCCATATTTTTATATTGTTGATATGTTTCTTATGGTCACTAATTAACAGTTTATGCGCTAAGATGTGTTTTATTGCCAACAATCTGAAATTTTCCCACGATGTCTGGGCTGGGTTCAACCAATTCTTGGCTATATATAATTTCATTAATAAGCAAATATTCATAATTACAATCCTTTTTGATTTATCTAAATTCTCCGGGGGAATATGAAGAATCATAAACTCCCAAGAGAGTGTTGAGTTTTGGTAGCCCATTTTTTGTAACTGCAATTTTAGTGAATTCCACAATTTATAAATGCATTTACAACTCCAGAACATGTGAAGCAAATCCGCTGTCTGATCTAAGCATTGTGGGCATTTGGGTGAATTCTTCGCATCAAATTTGTGAAGAGTGAGACGAGTATAGTATGCGTTGTTAAATATCATCAGCTGCGTAAATACCAATTTTTGAAGGGATACGGACTTTAATGTTAAACTAAATGCCTCCAATATCTTATTGTCATCTGACAATATCAATTTCTCCCTCCAGTAACTCGATAAAAGAATATAATTGTTGTACTTCCTCTCTTTTATCAATTTATATGCTGCGGTTATATATTTTCTATCCTGCAACAACGCTTCCCACAGATTACGAGAAGTGATTAAGTCCTCCCCTTTCATTTCAAAGTTATTAAAATAGTTTATTACCAAGTCTTTTAGCTGTCTTACAATAATTAAATAGGAAATAGGAAGTTCCATTTCTCTTAAAATATCATGTACTGCTACTCCTAGAAAAGGATATAAATCGAGTACAGTTAACTCCTTAATTAAGGGGAATTTCTTTAGATCTATCAATTGACTACCAATTGTTAAGTTTGGGTTTCCATGAAACGGTTGGAAAACCATCATATATTGTAGTAAGTTTAAGGAAGCAAAAAGAGTTTGAATTGCCGTTACATAGCTCTTGATGTGCTCCATTAACTTATATTTACTCATTGTTCGATTATTCAGAAAGGGTAATGCTTTAACATTGACTCCCACTTCACTTATATGCTTATACGTTAGGAGCACCCATTTGGGTGTCCATTTTCTACTATCACTGTCGAAGTAAGACGTCTTTAAAATCCTGTTGGCCTGAATCACTAAATAGTAAATTTCAAAATCCGGTAACTCCAGCCCCCCCTTATTTTTTGGAGCCATCAATTTTTCATATGATATTCTCGTCTTCCTGGGTTCCCAAAGAAATCTCCCCAATCCTATATGAAGCTGTTTAAAGAATGTTTTCGTAATTCTGAGTTGTGCAGCTCTAAAAATATGTAACATTCTGGGAAGAACATTCATTCTTATAATTGCTGCTCTTGCCATCATTGGTAACTTCAATTTACTCCATCTTTCTAGATCCAATGTTATTTGATCTGTAGTTGACTTTACGTTGTTTATAAAAAAATCTCTATTTTCAGTTGAGAATGCAATCCCCAGATATTTTATCCTTTCTTCCGTCATTACTTGTCCTATCAATGGTAGCATTGAAAAGGGTGTGGGTGTCTTTAATGGGAATATTTTAGATTTTTTAAAATTTAGCTTGTAGTTGGAAATTCTCTCAAAGCTTTCTATTGCAGCTAATATTTTTTCAGTATCGGAAACAGGTGTAGTACAATACATGTTTAAATCATCTGCGAAGGCAACCATCCTAACCTTTATCCCATACAGTACTGGAGAATTATAAAAGACATTTTGCTTAAGGTGTAGCGTTGCCACCCCTCCGTTTTTTTTCCGGAGTGCCCGGAAATCAGTAGGGCACTCCGGTTCTTGTAATCGGAGTCCGGAAATAGCGTCAGGCTCGCAGCTGCATTAAAAAAAAAAAACATTCCCGTGACCCGTCTTGGACTCTCGTTGATTGGCTGCTTGCTGCAGACGAGGCTCGTGCAGCAAGCAGCCAATCAACACGTAGAGTTAGTAGTAAAAGCCCTGCAAAGCCCGCGAAAATTTAAGAATATAAAGCGGTGCTTCAGCATAAGTTTTTACCTTTTACTTTTGTAGTACAAAGGGTGCTGCTTAAGATCTGAAATTCTTGCTTGGAGCCTTGGACATCGTCTTCAGTGGATTGCCTGCTGCCTGGAAGCCCTGCCTGCCTGGAAGCCCTGCCTGCTTGGAAGCCCTGCCTGCTTGGAAGCCCTGCCTGGAAGCCCTGCCTGGAAGCCCTGCCTGGAAGCCCTGCTGCCTGGAAGGATTGCCTTAGCCCTGCTGCTTGCCTTGCTTGCTGGAGGAGAAGTGCTGTGGACTGGGTGGTGGTGTGTTCCCCTGCTTGCTGGCCCTTTAGCTGCCTGTTCTGTTCTGCTGCTGAGAGCTTGTTTTAGTAGCCCTGCTGCTGATTTTTCTGGAGGTAAGTGGATTTTTTAATGGATTCTTTGGAATTAAGGTAGACTTTCAAAGATTAGTGTGACAAGGGGAATGAAATATTGCCAGCACAGCTACTAGTGAATTTTTTAAATATTAAATTTATATTAATTCACTAGCTGTGCTGGCACTCTCTCATTCATTGATGGTGACAAGATGTGTGTAACTATCTAGATGTTCAACATGTGATTAACTAGAACAGTTTCTAATCTGGTTTTGGACTTGGTTGCAGTGAATGTATAATGACTTCATGATTTGTATAAGATGCTTGGACTGTAGATCTGTCTTTCTAGTCTGTCATCACCGTGATGTTTACCTTGACCTGTGTTTCTTCCTAGGGTGTCTTTCTAGGGTGTACAGTCTTCGTAGTAATAGTGAGGCTTAAATGTAGCTTTTTTGTCTAGTTTGTCATCACAACTGTTTACCTTTTATCTGTGTTTTCTAGGGTATACCGTCTATACCAAAGCTTAGCTCATTTGATGTTACAGTGAATATATGATTACATGATTTGTATAAGATGCTTGGACTGTAGATCTGTCTTTCTAGTCTGTCATCACCGTGATGTTTACCTTGACCTGTGTTTCTTCCTAGGGTGTCTTTCTAGGGTGTATTTTGTCAGTCCACAGTATGCCTGAACTTTCTTGCTGTGTTCAGACTCAGCTGGATAACGTTTGCACTAGGTTCTACATAAAAGTAGAGGGTCTTAATTTGGTGCATTGCTGTAGTGTCTGACCCATGTGATTTACACACAGAATGCCTTCTGTGCATATTCTGCTGTCACACCAGGTTCATGTGTAACAGCTGCAAGTCCCTCAGACAGGAGTTGCTTCTGCCTTTCATTGCTTTACCTTCACTGTAATTTTCATGAGGAGTCTCATTTTTTTCCCTATACCAACTTGGTATTACTAGGGTGTGAAAGTCTGGAGATTCACATGTGAATGTGAACTCTGGCTAGTGGCTACTGACTGACACAGGCCCCACCAGGCACTGGTGTTGGTCACAAGTGTTTTGATTTTCTATTAATAGCCGTTTTGGTTTATTGTAGTGTTGAGCAAGGATCCTACAGGAATCATGTTCAGGAAAAGGTCAATGGATCATCAAGAAGAGGCTGAAAGCGCCTCCTAAGAGTTTTTCTGCAGTTATAATAAGGTGTGGAGCAAAGCTACTCATGGGTGCGACCTGTTCCAAATGCAGATGCCATGGCAAAGTGCACATCCTGTGGAACAACTTTCACTGTAAAATGGGATGGGGAAAAGGCATTGAAAAGCCATCAGAAGTCAGACAAACATCATCAAAGCCTTCAGCTCCAGAGGCAGAACCTCGTAATGACCAAGTTTATTCAGCCACGAGTGTAACCAGTGAAGCTTCCAAAGTCACTGCAGCTGAAGTGACAGCAGTCTATCATGGAGTGAAACATGGTCACTCATATGTATCCATAGATTGTGGAGGTAAGCTGGCACCGATAGTCTTCCCTGATTCTACTTTGGCTTCGAAATTCACCTGTGGGAAGACAAAATCTGAGAGTATTGTCATGAATGTTCTTGCACCTCATTCAGAGGAGCTCCTTCTGCAGGAACTTGGCAATTCCTATTTCTCAGTGGGATCAGATGCATCCAATAAAGGGAACAGAAAAATGTTCCCTTTAGTTATTCAGTACTTTACTCACACCCATGGCACACAACAGAAACTCCTTGATTTCTATGAGGATCATAACGAAAGTTCTGAATGTATCTTTACTAGAATAAAGGACATCCCTGTGCATAAAGGACTCAAAGTACAAAACATTGCTAGCTATGCTGCAGACAATGCCTCAGTCAATTATGGAAAGCACAGGTCTGTTTTTAAAAGTTTGAAATCGGAGGTGCCTCACATCATTGCAGCAAACTGTTTATGCCATGTAATACATAACTGTGCCAAGCATGCAAGCAAGGCCCTTGCAAAGTTTGATGTGGAGACTCTGGTTTTGAAAATACATAGTGAGTTTTCAGCATCTGCTAAAAAATGGCACTGTTGAAAGGCTTCTATTCTTTCCTAAACCAGGACTTTAAGGAAATAATGCAACATGTTGTAACAAGGTGGCTGTCTTTGTTCCCAGCTGTGGCAAGGCTGGTAGAATGTTGGCCTGCTATTAAAAGTTATTTTATTAGTCAAGGGCCTGAGGACCGTCACCCTTATCTGGCAATTTGTGGAGGCCGATGAGGATGGCATCAGTGGGGATGTGTCTGAGGCAGAGTGCTACATACATTTCATGCACTACATCCTGCAGGTATTCCACAAGTCTATAGCAAAACTTGAAAGTAACACTCTCTCTGCTCCAGAGTTGTACACCATGATGAAAAGTCTAAAAGATGAGTTGCAGAGAAGGCTAGATGACCAGTTCTTTGGTACTAAAGTTTCATCTGCCTTACAGCACTTTACTCCAGCTGTCGCACAGCAGGTCTGTAGGACCTTCTGTGATTTTTACAGTAAAGCACTTTGTTACCTACAGAAGTGGTTTGACTATGATAATAGTCCCTTTAAAGCTATGCAGGTCCTCAGCCTCCAACATTCTGTAACTTGGCCAGAACTGCGTACAGTTGCAGACCTCTTCAAATTGGATGTGGACATTGAAGCACTTTACTCAGACTACTGTACTTTAACTGCTGCATTGTCAGCCCTGTTACAGATGACAGAGGCATCTGTAAGTGATCGCTGGGTGACTGTTTTTAGGAAAGCTCCAGACTGCAAGCCACTTTACAGACTGGTGCAGTTTGCTCTTTCAATCCCCAGCAATAGCTTTGTGGAAAGGGTTTTTCACTTATGGGGAATGCGTGGACTGATGTAAGAAATAGAATGCTTGTGTCACTTGTGAAGGCCGAGTTGCAGGTCAAGCTAAACTTTAACATGAGTTGTTCGCAATTTTATTCATTTGTGAGAAATAACCAGCCATTACTTGAGGCTGCTAGATCAAATGCCAAATACAGCTTCAAGTATAAGCAATGATTTCTAGCAAAACTGAAGATACTTTAAACAGTTGCTTTTCTTTTACTATTGTGTGTGGTGAACCCTTAATGTACTGCTTTGAATGAACTGGTGTTTTTAATATCTAATTGTATTTCCATTTTAGTACTACCTGTGATATGAGACTTGGGCTTAGTTTTCCCATGCTTGTGTGTGATGTAATGTTGTATGTAGTGAACCTTTTGAAGTATTGCTAAATAAAGTTTTTTTATTTACTTTTTGACTCGTCGCACATTTTTCTACTTATTGGTAACTGTATGTGATATTAAAGACTTATGCTGAAGGGTGGAGTAAAGGGGTGTGGCTATTAAAATGAATGGGTGTGGCTTGATTGTGCATGGGGCGGGGCTTGTTTGTCAGGAAATGGCACAGTAGAAAGGTGGCAACCCTATTAAGGTGTAAAAATAAGGGCTCCAAGTACAGATTAAATAAGATGGGAGATAATGGGCAACCCTGTCGGGTACCATTTTTGATTTGTATCCTATTCGAGCATTCGTGACTTATAAATAAATTTGTGTATGCATTATTGTATAGTATCCTTAACGTTGAGATAAACTCCTGCGGTATATTAAAATATGGTAATATATCAAATAAATAAACCAAATTAACCCTATCAAATGCTTTCTGGGCATCAATTATTAGGGTGTACAAATTCAGGTTTTTATATTTCGCATAAGAGATTAAGGTATGAAGTGTTAAGTTATTGTCCGTGGTCTATCTCCCATCCATAAACCCCGCCTGTTCCTCTGATATTATTAGATTTATTACCTTTTTCAGTCTACTCGCCAGAATGGATGTCATGATTTTCATGTCGATATTCAAAAGTGATATGGGCCTGTAATTATCAGGATTTTTGGAATCACCTTTCTCCTTCAATATCAGAACTGTCCTTGAGGCATTAAAATGAGGATAATTAATTCTATTTAGAATGATATAATTGAAAGTCTGTGACAATACATTACTCAGAATCTCACTAAAAGATTTGTAGAATTCCGAGGTCAAACCATCTGGCCCTGGGGCTTTGTGAGGCTTTAGTTTCTTGATTGTCTCTAGCACCTCCTCAACTGCAATTGGTTTGATTAAATCTCTATGGAAGTCCTTATCAATATTAGGGAAAGTGATTTTCTGTAGAAAATCTTTCCTGTCTTTATCTTGCAAGAGTGTCTGCTGCTCGCCGTAAATCTGATAAAAATTTTTTTCAAAGGTCTTCATGATATCTGCCTTGTCAGTATATGTAGTATTGTTATAGTGTATTTCAGTAATTAATCGTGTTGATTTCGTCTGGTTAATGATACGAGCTAAGGCTTTCGAGGGGGTTTGAATATGATTTGCATATTTTACTAAATTTCTTTGTTCATAAAGTGACAATTTTCTATTATGAAGTAAAAACAGTTCTTTCTGACATCTTAATAGCTCCGTTTCGGTCTGTTCATTATAGTTCCTCATCAAATCTTGGTCCAATAATTGAATTTTGGTTTCTAAATCCAATTGAGTCTTATTTTGCAATTTTTTATAATATGTAGCTTTTTGGATAAATAGTCCTCTTAGCTGAGTTTTAGTTGTAGCCCATTCTATATCTATTGGGTGTCTATTTTGGGAAATATTGTATAATAACTGTTTAAGAATCTCCTTGACTTCCATTAAGATATCCTCCTTGGTTAGTAAATATGGGTTCAAGGACCAATTATACCCTCGAAGCCTCTTAGTATTCATATTATTGCTGTTTAAGGTTAAAGTTATCTTTGAATGGTCTGAGAGTTGTCTGACTTGATTAGAAACACTAGGGTCGGCTGAGATCAGTACCTCTGAAATTAAGAAAAAGTCAATTTTCGACCTCATTTTATGGCAGGTTGAGTAAAAAGTAAAATTCTCTGCTTTTCCTTGTGAGTGTTTGTGTTTAGAAGGGTCATACAGTTTGAAATCAATTTTCAATTCCTTCAATGCTACCATTGCCTGTTTATTGAACGCTTTAGAAGCACCCAACTTGTCTAATTGCGGATCTTGATAAGAGTTCCAGTCCCCTCCCATCACTATATAGCAATTATTATATGACTGTAAAATGGAATAAATTGAAGTTATAAAATTATGCTGATTAACATTAGGGGCATATACACAAATTAGTACTATAGGTTTATCACAACATTTGGATGTGAGAAGCACCAAATACCATCTACCCTCCTGATCCATTTTCACATCCAAAATATCTCCCTGAAAGTGATTCTTAATTATTATTGCCACCCCTGCACTATTCGTTGTTCCTTCCGCCGTCACAATCTTCCTAACCCATTTCTTATCTTTCACTGACTCCCACTGGTCATTAGTCATATGCGTTTCTTGTAATAAAATACAACCTGCTGATGATTTGAGAAACAAATGAAAAAACAGCTTTCTTTTTTCATGTTCTGGAGTCCTTTGCCATTCCAAGATTCTATTATCCACATTTAAAGCTCCTTAGAAATGTACATCGATGTCTAATCTTTTTAAGCAACCTTAGAGTAACATAAGTTAGCATATCGTCAATTGTTTGGAAGCAAAACTGCTATCCCATCCCTACCCAGTGCCTATCCACTATTCCTCTGGACCAGGATGAACATAGGTTTTTCACATTACTGGAAACCATCTGAGTAACTAACCTACTAATTCTATTATTTAACAATAAAACCCCATGCAAAAAACCTACAACAACTACTTCTACGTCTACAAAGCCTAATTCTGACATTCCCTACTAAACACTACTATAAGTAACTACAGCTCTGAACATATTTTTGGATATACAAATAAACTAATTGTACCGTGAAATTCTAATGTACTTTAGTTCACTCCAGCTTTATATTCAGCAATAGCATATAACGTTTTGATTTGTTGTTCTATACAGAATTAAATATTAGTTGACATAGAAAGCACATAGTTATTTAACATTTCCCAACACCCTGCATCTACTCGATTAAATGATCTAACTACTTTAATCTGCTTTGTTCCTCCCATACAAACTTACATACTAACATGTTAATATTGAAAATCAATGCAGGTAAAAATAAAACTATAATGGCACTTTCACTTGTGGTAACCATATGTAAAAGAGAGAGGAACAAAAGGGTTAAAAAAGCATAAAGGGAGCACAGCAGAAAGGAGAAGAAAGAAGGAAAATGCCTTAAATTACACATTTAGAAACATCTTCTTTTATGTTCTTTTATTGTTATCTGCACATTGTTTTAATCTGTTAATCTAACCATTTTTGTACCATTTTTCATTTGGAAATTATACACCTATCTAAAAGAAACAAAGGAAAGAGATAAAAGAAAAGGGAGACAGAAAGAGAGAAAAAAATATATATATAAAAAAACCACAGTACCTTATTCTGCCACTACACATTACAATCACCTTCTCTAATACTCAATGCATTCCCACAGCGTTTACCTGCATCACTCTGACTTCACCCAATATCTTACAGTCCTTTTCCTTCTAAATAAGTCCAAAAGGTCTCGTTTTGCCTCTCCAGCAGTTCTTCTTTCTTCCCAGCTATTAAAAGTGTTAAGGCAGTCTAAATCCTTTCCTTCGCGCTCGCGACGGGGGACCCAATTCGCGAACGGACCTCCTAGCTGCGCCACACTAAAAACGGTCCCTCTGCTTCCTCCAATGCATTTCCTGTTGCCTCGTGGGTTACTAGCGCTCGCTACAGCCATAAAACTTCGTGGGAACTTCGTGTTGAAACTGGAACTACGAGATCAGAAGATAAGAAGATGAATCTCCAGGCCTGCTACAAGAAACAGAACAGACAAAGGATTTTAAAGCCTCAAATTGTCGTAAATGAAGAATCCCATTCTCCCTGACGTTGCAGAAAGCCTAGATGGACTGTTCACATTTCCGAAGATGGCAGAGCCTTAAAAAGCTTCAAAAAAGTAGGTCTTGCTTCTTTTTTTGTGCTTACAGAGTATTTAATGCCATCAACAGTAAAAATTAAGTTATTGGGATATTTCATTTGAAATCTGATATTTTTGTCAATCAGAAACTTACAATATGGAGCCAGCATTTGTCTAGATTGCCTTATTTGTGTTGGTAAATCCAGTGCTATGGAGATTTTATTATTTTGCCACATTATAGATCCACCAGTTTTTTTTATAGTTAACAGTATTTTGCTCACATCTTGGTAGTTCAATATTTTAACATAAACAGGTCTGGGTATATTTGAAGCTTGAGATTCTCTGTATGCTCTATGCGCCCTTTCTATGACCATCTGTTTAACATCCTCAGAGTCCTTGAGCAGTATTTCGAATATTTGTGTAATGGAAGTGATCAGATCATTATACTGAATAGATTCTGGGATCCCTCTGATTATTATATTGTTGCGTCTGGATCTTGCTTCCAAGTCCAGAATTTTGTTTTGCATCGTTTGAATGTCTGCCCCATGTGTCTCTGTTCTTTTAGTAAGCATTATTATATGTTGTCTTCATTTGCAGTTATTCTAGTTTCTGCTTTCTCCATTCTTTCGGGAATCCGGTTGCATGTGTCACTAAATGTAAGCGTTTGAGCTGTTAGCTCTTTTAAGGCATCCTGTATAGGTAGCAATGCTGATTTGATTTCTTCCATTGTGACCTGTTGATCAGGTTTTGTTGTTGCCCCTGTTTTTGCAGTCTCTTGCTGTTTAATAGTTTTCTGTCTCTTAAATAAAGATTCTTTCTCCGGCGATTGCAAAGCTGACAACTTAGTTTTGGTAGTTGTAGTTTCCATATTTTTGTCCTCTTTTGACATTTCGAACTTCTGCAAGTAGATTTATTTCCCAAGGAAAAGTTACAGAAGTGAGATAAGTCAGTCCTTTGTTCGGTGCTCTGTTCAGAGTCAACCTGACAATCAGATCCAATCCTGCTATTACTAAGTATTTTTTTCCGATTTTTCTTTCTCAGAACCAAAAGTGACTTCTGGTAGATTAGTAATTACTGTCAATTAGTATGTTTAATAAGTATAACTCCACAGGGTTGATTTTTTTCTCAGGTATTTGAAGAGCTGAAGTAGTGCAGTGCTTATAGAACGGCAGCCATCTTTGAATAGTTTTGAGCTTTTTAACTGGTTAATTGGGTAAAGTGTTGTTTTGATTGTATCTGCTCTATTTTCTGAAAAAAATATATATTGTTTCCCACCTTTCTGAACTAGTGCTGAATCCAGGGCTGTGTTACAAGATTCTGTGTTGCCCATACCTTACTTAGATAGAAGGAAGTTTCATTGTTCATCTGTGAGAGAGGGGAGCTTTGAGCAGCCTATCTGTCCCTGGAGGAGTGGTTTCAGCCCAGAAGTTAGTAGTTTATTGACCATTTTGGGCTAATTTCTATCTCTTTCACTTCCCTGCTATATAAACCACATTTGCGCAGTTTTTGCACTTGTATTCTGATCAGCAAGTGCCTTCCAGGTGTTCTGCAGAGTCTACAGCAGCAGAGTGACAAAAGAGACACTTTGGAGTGATTAAGTAAAATTTTTCTGCTTTTCTTACTGTCAACTAATTCTGCCTAAAATGCCAGTTTTTTTTAGCGTATCTCTCATTTAAAAAGTTTGTTATTGCTACATATTGTACTTATTTGCTGTCTGCACTTGAATTAAGTCATTTTTGTGTTTAAATAATCTGTTTAACTGTTGCAGGCTACACACTAAAGTGTGATAGCCTTTTCTGTGCATTTAAAGTGCTGTTTTGATTGCATCTGCTCTATTTTCTGGAAAAAAAATATATATATATATATATATATATGTGTGTGTGTATATATATATATATATATATATATATATATATATATATATATATGTATACATATACTTGTTTCTCGCCTTTCTCAGGTTATTGCTGAATCCAGGGCTGTGTTACAAGTTTCTGTGTTGCCCATACCTTATTTGGATAGAAGGAAGTTTCTCTGTTCACCTGTGAGAGAGGGGAACTTTGAGCAGCCTATCTGTCCCTGGAAGAGTGGTTTCAGCCCAAAAGTTAATAGTTTATTGGCCATTTTGGGCTAATTTTGATTGTATCTGCTCTATTTTCTGAAAAAAAAAAAATATATACTTTTTCCGCATTTCTGAACTAGTATAGTCCAGCTTTTAGGTTACTGCTGAATCCAGGGCTGTGTTACAAGTTTCTGTGTTGCCCATACCTTACTTGGATAGAAGGAAGTTTCTCTGCTCAGCTATGAGAGAGGGGAGTTTTGAGCAGCCTATCTGTCCCTGGAGGAGTGGTTTCAGCCCAGAAGTTAGTAGTTTATCGGCCATTTTGGGCTATTTTTCTATCTCTTTCACTTCCCTGCTATAAAAACTGTCTTTCGGATTTTCCCGGTTAGGGGTTGCCACAGCGGAACTCCGGTCCGCTAATGATTGGCAGTAGATTTTTACGTGCTAGCTTGCCAGGCCTAATGCACAACCTTCAACGAAGGAACGCCCATTCACGCATGTCGACACACAGAAGACGCTCTGAAAATCGAACGTGCAACATCTAACTGCGAAGCGACAACGCTACCGCACCACCACCACCTTCAACTTTAGCACTCAAGCCATTCATTTCACAGTCAAGCACTTGCTTAAAACTAATGGCAAGCACTAATTAACTCTAGCACTAGACCACCCTATACTATCCAGAAGGATAAGGCTCTCTATTTGTCCCCACCAGCCAATCAGAAAAACAGCTTACTCTACCTATTCAGGCATGTCCAAAGGGCAGTTTCCATTGTACTCTCCAGTCCAACTGGTAAATCTGGGCATTCTGAGGCAATGTTACAACTGCCTCATGTACACAGACAACCCTCTCCTCTTACCACCAAACACTAATATATGCGAGAGATGCAATTATACAGCCAAACTGGAGGCAAAGCTCTCTCAAACCAAGACTGGAACTGACAGTCAAGAGAAGAAGGATAATACTTGCAACACACCACCAGTCTCACATAGACCTAATAAACCAACACCGGCAAATAACACACATGAATACAAGAAAACATACTCGGAGGCTCTAAATAAAAACCTGCAAAAGGAACACAGACCTCCAAAGTAGACATCCAAGCAGCCTCCACACCCCATCACCAACCATGAAACACATACTTCACATAATCAGTGTGCCACACAATCACAGCCCTTAAGGCAAAATAACATACCCAACACACTAGTAATAGGTGATTCTATAGTCAGGCACACTGATGTCCCACTAACTAGGCTGGACAAGAAGGAGGTTACAGTTAGCTGCCTGTCGGGTGCCAGGATCCGCCACATAACACAAGCACTCAGGTCACTCCAGAACAAGTACAAATATGACTCTGTCATTGTCCATGGTGATGTGAATGACATCAGATGTACCTCCCTGGACTACATGAAGAGAGACATGGAAGAGCTCTCTGATCATGTAGCCCAGGCCGGTATGACCCTGAACCTGAGTAGCATCCTGCCCTCACCAAGAATGATGCCACAGTATAAAGAAAAAATCATCAATTTCAATAACTGGCTAAGTTTCTGGTGTCATTCAAAGGGGATCCAGTATCTGTCTGCCTGGGATGAAATGCTTGACAAGCCATGTTGCTTCGCAAGAGATGGCTTGCACCTGTAACCCTTAGGCTTTCGAATACTGGCCAAGGCTCTTGCTGCCCCCATAGTGCCTTTTTTAGGCACGGCTCAAAAGACAAACCCACCACCATAAATAGCACAAGTAACCAAAAACTGAGGGCAATGCTACTCAATGCCAAAAGTCTAAACCTCAAAATGCACGCACTTGACGCACTCCTCAGTATGGAGAACATCGACATCTGAGCAGTAACAGAAACCTGGTTTAAGGCTCCTGAGAGCACCCCAGCACTACTAGGCAATAACTCATACCATACCTTTCAGCTACAGACCAGGACCGAAACACAAAAGGCAGGGGTGTATCCATATTCATCAAGGATACCCACATCTCCAGGTTAGTGGCACAGCACAATGCATCAGAGATCATCCATGTGCAACTAACAACGGGCAAAACTGCAATCTAAATTGTAGCTTGCTACACATCACCCACCATGACCCAGGACCCCCATTCCGCATTTCTGGAGACACTGTGAAATATGAAGGTCCTACCAAACACCCTAATACTGGGTGATTTCAATTACCCAAACAAACTGGGAGAACTACTCAAGTGCTAACTCCCTTGCCCAACACTTCCTAGAATTTATAAACTCAAATGCCCTGGATCAACTGGTCAACACCTCCACCAGAGGGAACATACTGGACCTGGTCATCACCAACATGGGCGACTGGTGTTCCACACCAGAGGTCAACCCCTCGCTGGTTAGATCAGACCAAAGACTCATCACTTTGGATATCCACATTCCGCCCCCACCCCCAATCAAGGAAACCACCGTGAAAAACTTTTCAAAAGCAAACTTCACGTTACTTAAGACCAAGGTGGAAAGGTTCACAGCCCCCTGCTAAAGGACAATGCTGTCCAAGCTGCTGAAACCCTTACAAAGGCACTCTATGAGCATCTGCAGGAATGCATGGATCGTGCTATTCCAAGTAAAACCAAGACTCACTCCTCCAAGAAAAGGAAACCAGTCTGGTGGACCCCTGCCATAAACAAGCTATACAACAGGAGGAGGAAACTAGTATAGAAAAGAGTAAAATCCCAAGAAGGAAAGACATCCCTGATCAGTATCAGCAAGAAACTACGATCCCTCATTAAATCATCCAAGGCTAGTTTTGAAAGAAAAATTGCCAATGACTCCAAAGATGACCACAAAGCATTCTTTAGCTATGTCAAGAACCTAAGTGGAAACTCTCATATCTGTTTTGAGTTAGTGCAGAATGGCATAAAATACCAACTGATATTGCCAACATTCTGGCAGACAGGTTTAGTGCAAACTTCACCCCCTCAAGGGCCCATAACCATACCAGAAGAATGTAGGGCCCCCGTCAATCACCGACACACAGGTTAAAACAGCCCTATCCAAAGCCAAAAAAACAGCTTCAATGGGACCGGACGGTGTCCCAAGCTGTGTCTTACAAGAGCTCCAAAATGAACTAACCCCTCACCTAAACACACTGTTCAAACTCAGCCTCTCTACAGGCTACATACCCACAGAGTGGCGCACAGCAACAGTTATCCTGCTCCACAAAGGTGGAGCCACAACGGACCCCAGGAACTATTGCTCTATAAGCCTGGTCTGCAAGGCTATGGAGCGCATCATCATGGAACTCATTAATAGAGACATTGGGAACCTCCAAACCTTGGACCCTACCCTGTTTGGCTTTGTTAAGAGCAGATCATGCCTCCTAAACCTGGCGGACGTTTTTGAGAGTTACCAAGGCATTAGACGAAGGAAAGTAGGTCCACACAGCCTACCTAGACCTTGCAAAGGCTTTTGGCACCATTCCCCACTCTAGTATTACAGACAAGCTCACCAGCTTGAAAATAAACCACTACGTCATGAGATGGGTTGCCAACTGACTCATGGATAGAACCCACATGGTGAGAGTTGCAGGCTCTACGTCCGAGACTAAACTGGTTACAAGTGGCATCCCCCAGGGGTCAGTCCTAGGACCCCTCCTGTTCAGTATATACTTCTCAGAGGTACAGGCAAGCACTGGAAGACTATGGCTGACCAAGTTGACAGACGATTGCAAACAAGGGGCCATAATTGATTCTCCGGCTGATACACATACCCTCCAGAAAGGTTTCACTGAGATGGATACTTGGTAACAAAATCATGGCCTCAAGCTAAATGCCAAAAAGTGCACAGTCATCCCCTTTGGAAAAAATAAAGTACCCGAGAACTACTAACAAAAGGAATCCAGAGACAGCGCACACAATCCGCACTTTATTCAAAGTATAAAACGTCCAAAACTAGATCACAGAGTTAAGATTACACATCCAGTATATGCGTTTAGAGCCAGCCCTTGCGTTTAAGACTTCATCAGACCCGAGAACTACCACACAGGTGGTAGTCCCCTAAACACAGAAAATGTAATAAGGGATCTGGGGACCCAAATAGATAGTAATCTCTCCTTTGATAATCATATTGCCAAGGTGGTTAGAAAATCCTTTTATGTGGCCCACCTAATCACAAAAGGGTTCGCATCTAGAAAAGAGGTCATTGTGCCTCTCTACTCATCACTCATTAGACCCATCACAGAATACAACGCCCCATTTGGGATGTACCTTACAAGACATCTGCAACAGCTGGAAAGACTACAAAAGTACCTCACCAAGAGGATTACTGGCCTCAAACAGATGCCCTATGCAGCCCGACTCAAGAAACTCCAGCTGTACTCGGTTGCATACTGCTTACTCAGAGGTGATCTCTGCCTGACATACAAGGCCATGTCCAACCCAGAATTGATGGACATGCTCCACCTAAAAAAAACAAATCCCGGAGAGCCACACGCTCTAGAGATATAAACCTCACCACAACGATAAATAGGATATGCTGGAAGGATAGATTCCTGTCCCAGAGACTCCCCATGCTTTAGAACAGGATTCCAATATACATAAGGCAGAGCCCCTCACTAAAGTCTTCAAGAGAAACCTTGACGGGTGGATGGGAAACAGAAAATTTACCCCGGGGATCACTGCAGTGGCTCTGTTTGACAGTGGTGCAGGGAACTAATGGCTCTACTGGACAGAGGCACAGGGAACGAATCTAAGGGGGTGGCGAAAGCCAACACATTCTGGCTAGGCTTATAAATGCCCTTGGGCAGATAGCCTAGTACTTGCCTATGAAACTATAGAGTAGCTCTGCTAGGTAATCCAGGATCAGAGGTAAAGAGGGCACTGCTGTGTCCTTTCCTTGAGACTGATTCCAAGAACAATATATTTCCATTATTCAGCATAGGATTTCCTAGTACTAGGCCTTCTGGCTTTAAGAATGACATCCAGCACCTGTTTGCTGAGGGTTGCTTGTGGTGTATTCAGGGGATAAGCCAGGCTGCAAGGTTTAGGGTTTGCAACTGTGGAAGCCAAATCTGTCCCCCCTGCTGAGACAGCAGGGTAGGAGTCTGGTGAAGGTGTCAGGCAGGCACTGTTGTCCGACTGCATAAGAGTGGGTACCAGTGCTGACGTGGCCAGTCTGGGGCAATATGAATTGCCCTTGGCCTGTCCTGTTTGATCTTGAGTAGTACTTTTGAGAGGAGGGGCAGAGGGGGAAAGGCATAAATTGAGAGGTTTTCCCATTGGAAGGATAGGGCATCCACCTTCCAGACCCTGCTGTGAAAGTTCCTGGTGCAAAATTTGCTCAACTGGTGGTTCTCGGGGGAGGCAAAGAGGTCCACCTCCAGTGTTTCCCACCTCTGGATTAGAAGGTTGAAGGTGTTGGGCTCCAATTTCCACTCATGTGGGTCTAGGAGATTTCTGCTTAAGTCATCTGCCAGTGAATTTCATTTGCCTGGCAGGAACTGAGCTTGTAGATGCACTTGGTTGCTCAAGGTTCTGCTCCACATGGCCATGGCTAACCTGCAGAGTGGGTAAGAATGGGTTCCCACCTGCTTGTTTATGTACCACACAACTGTGGCATTTTCTGTTTTTATCAGCAGCTGTCCTGGAAGGATTAGGTATTTGAAGGGTGTCAGAGCATTCTGTACAGCTAGCATCTCTTTTTGATTGATGTGTAGGAGAATGTGGCCTGGGCTCCAGTGGCCCTGAATGCATTTGCCTGCCATGTGAGCCCCCCATGCATAGTCTGATGCATCTGTTGTCAGGGTTTGGGTGGCGAGGGGTTGAGTGAAAGGCAGTCCCTTGTTGTGGTTGCATGCTTCTGCCCACCAAAGGAACTCTGCCCTTAGACAAGGTATGACTGGAATGATGGTTTCCAGGTCCTGAGAATGTTGGCACCAAAGACTTTTTAAGTACCACTAAAGTTTCCTCATATGATGCAGTCTTGCATATGGAATTAGCAGAATACATGAGGCCATGAACCCTAGGGCTTGCAGTGTTTTCCTTGCAAATAGCAGGGTTCTGGTGGCCATTTGTTTGAAGTAGTTGGTCAGATAAAACCTGTTTTTCTGGAGTGAGAAATGCCATCTGGGAAGTTGTGTCCAAGCTTGATCCCAGGAATACAATCTTTTGATTGGGCACCAGTTGTGATTTATTTTTGTTGATAGCGTACCCCAATGAAATGAGAAGGTTTTTTTTTTTTACAAATGCCAGGTGCTGAAGTAGCAATTCCTGACTATCTGCCTGAAATCAGGCAATCATCCTAGTATGGGAAAATTTGGATATTTCTCTGCCTGCAATATGCAATGGCTGGAGCCAGGCACTTTGTGAATACTCTGGGCGCAGTAGATAAGCCAAAGGGAAGTGCAGAGAACTAACAGTGCATACAACCTGCCCTGAAGCGTAGATATTTCCTGCATGACTTCCCTTATGGGGATGTGCAGATAAGCTTCTTTTAAGTCTAGAGTGACTAACCAGGTATCCTTGGCTAGCACAGGGAGAAGCTGTTGCAGTGTAAGCATCTTGAATTTTGGGAGCACCAGGAAAGGTGTTGAGAATTGATAGATCCAGGATTGGGCGTCACGAGCCCTCTTTTCTGGGCATCAGGAAAAGTCTGGAGTAGAAACCCTGCCCTCTTTGTTCTACTGGAACAGGTTGAATAGCTCTGATACTGAGCAGGGAAAGTACTTGCTTTTGAACTTTTGCCCACTGGTTTGGAGGGAGGTCTAGAAACCCGTTTAGGGTTGGCAGTGAATGGAAGTAGAATCTGTACCCCTGGGATACAATGTTTAGGACCCATCGATCCTGAGTAATGGACATCCAGTTTTTTGTATGAAGGGGCAAGTTTTCCTCCTAGGGGCACAAGTATTTGGGCAGGGCTGGGAAGGACAACTGAAAAGTCATTGTGAGCTTTTTCCATAAGGGGGCGGCTTACTACTCCCTGTTGTTGAGGTGGGAGCACTCCATTGTTTAGATCTATGCATACCCTGAGACTGTAGTCTAGGTGGCCTGTTTCCCCTGGGTTTGGACTGAAGGCCTGGAAGGGGCTGGAAAGGACCAATTTTTAGAAGGCCAATGCCTACTGAATCTAGGTGGCCGCACTTGTAAGTATTCTTTAACAGTTTGCATAGATTTAGCTTTTTCTTCCCTCTTTTTAAGAACCTCTTCTGCTTTTGTGCCAAACAAACAGTCCTTATTTAAAGGAGGTTCTAGTAATCTTGATTTGACATGATCTGGCAATGTTTGTTCCTTCAGCCAAGCGTGCCTTCTCACTAAAGACCCAGTGACTGCAGCCCTGCAAGATGCTTCTAGGGCATCAAAGCCACACTGCAAAGTATGCTTACTAAATTGGTTTGCAGAATGCATTAACTCTTGTAAATCTTTATTTTCTGCACAATCTGGAAGTAACCCCATTTTTTTAATTAGTTCCATAATATCTTGCTGGTACTTCAACATGTGAAACTGGCAATTCAATGCCCTGATGGTAAGGGTTGCAGAGGTATATAGCTTCTTACCCCATCTGTCTAAAGCTCTGGAATCCCTGTCTGAAGGAGTTGGGTTTTTGGCTGTAGTAGCCTTAATACTTTTAGGTCCCTGGGAAATGGTCTCTGGATCCGCAGTAGGATTCTTGAAGAGAAATTTGTGAGAATCTGGTACTCAGTAATACCTGTCAGGTCTTCTAGGGGCTGGGGGTAAAGTGTCTTCAGTAAGACTAGATTCCATGAAGACATCATCTACAATATCCAGGACAGGTGGTACAGTTAAAGGCCTGTGCTGAGGCAATTCTAAAAATTCTCTGAGTCTCTTTTTGGACTGAGGGTAGTCCTGGCATTCCCAGCGGAAATGCTCTCTTAAAGTATGCAATGTTTCACCAAAAGAAAAATCCTCTGGAGGGGAGGCAGATGGAATGGATTCCTCTGCATCTGAATCCTCATATGTTGATAAGGGCATGTCCTGATAATCAGAAGGGTCAGAGTTATCAGACTCCTGGTCTGTAGAATCAGAATGAAACTCAATTCTTTGTCTCTTAGCATGGGAAGGCTGGCTTCCCCTAATTAGGGTAATAAGGTAATCAGCCTTTCTAAGCATTTGTTTTTGTGGCATAGGAGCTTGAGCATGCACTTTGGTCGTCTGTTTTCTAGGCCTAGTGCATACTCTGGGCCTAAGAAACTTGGTAGTTTTTGCTAAAAACAAAGTCGTCAGTCTAACTCAAACATTGGTAAGTCGGAATACACCCTCAAAAGCCGGTGCCTGCACAGTGGCTCTGGACCCATCCAAGGTAGAGACATCCGCAGGTTCCACAGTCGAAGAAGCATCTTGCGGCACACTGGACACTGAATGGGTCTCAGCAGAGGCCTATAAATCTGTAGAAGCGGGCATCAGGGGCTGCAAAGGCAACTCACTGTGTACCGGCGGACTGGCGACTAGCTTAACGGAAGCGTCGGCAGTTTTGGACCTATTCGGTCTGTCTTTGTCTTTATCTTTATGTTTTTTCGGAAGGTCAGTAGTTGGTTGGCTTATCAAAGCCATTTCAGAATACGGAGAATGAGAGCGAAAGAATTTAACGACAAAGATAGCCCAACGACGAATGGTTCGAGAGTTAAATAAGGCACAAAACCGACAGTGAGGGACATCGTGGTCTGGGCTTAAACAGTTGACGCAGTAAGAATGAAAATCTTTGTGAGGTATTTGCTTTCCACAGGCAAGACAATTGTTAACTTTTTCTGACATCGGTTAGAGCACGAAAAAGGGATCCCCAATGGGGTACTTAGCTTTAGAAGACTTCAGGTTTGAAACTTGAAAAATGAAAATTTCAGGTAGCGGCCGAAAGGCACTTGTGAACTGCTTCTGATTCGGGCTCCTCGGCAAGAAAGACTGATGTAATGGCGTTGGCTGCCTGTTTTATACTCCTGACGTCATGGAAGAAGCAACAGCATTCAACGCAGAAATCCCAAGACTCTTGTATTTGGGCCGACCGAGGGCTACCTGCAGGCAGATAACCCAAGTGTGATGACTGCAACAGTGAAACACGAAGAACATCAAGGTAGACTTCTAAAGAAAAGCATAAAAATATTTCATATGAAATATGTGAAATCTTTACTAGAAACAAAGATTTACATATTACCCCACTGTACAACTGGACTAGACTGGTCAGAAATTCTATTTCACAAGAGCATGTATAATTTTACTGAAAGCTTTGACACACATCCAATAAATATTTTAGATCATTCACCAATAAGAACTAAGCTAAAGATGCAGAGTAATAAAGCACAATTAGATGCATGTTTTTCCCTACTTAACTTAAAGAGAGTAACTTTCTCTGTAGCAGAAATGATTTGGGAATTACTACAGGAGACTAATTTCTTCAGAAGACAGAGCTTATGAGTGGGATACACTGAAAATTAAGTTTAAAAACAGCCTAGAAATGGGAGAAACGTGGGGAAAAGTAATATGAATTACTTAGAGGTGTTGACAAAAGTTGAAGTATTGTAGAATAAGGGAAAACTCACATAACAGGAAGAGCAATTGTGCATGAATTAAGAAAGGATTGCTGTCAAACATTTTTGGTAACACTGAAGCTCAAAAACTTTTAGCACAGTGACTTAGGTAAGAGAAAGTTGGCAGGGCTGTCACCAGACTTAGCCAATGACAAGAAAAATAACCAGGGATCCTACAGAAGTATTGAGGAGAGTTTGGAAATTTTAAGAAAATTAGTATAAAACAGTGAAATGTAGAAACCAAGAACAGTCAAAAATGTAAATATTTATGGACAACTTACTTAGGTAACTATATGGATTGTCAAGACCTGCTAAAGTCCTGAAACAAGGAGACTTCATGGCCAAAAAACCTGAAATACATTTAGTCCTCAATGGCCATTTCTTGGAGGTATGGAGATCTTGGAGTTCAGAGTTGTGAGGGACCCCCCCGGAGGGTGCGGGGGTCTTGCCCCCCAGCAAAAAAGAGCAATGCTAGAGATTCACTCTTCTATATTTTCAATCCTTTTTTTTGGCTTGTCAGCACTTTGCACTGCAAGTGCAGACATTTCAAATGGAAGCCTTTACTTATGCCAAGGTTATAGGAAGATAAGGCACAACAATTAATGGACAGGAAATGAAGAGAATGCATAAAAAAGGGTTATGTATAATCAAACATAAAAGTATTGAAGTACACTGCCTGCATTTAGTAGAAGCCTGGAAGCTGGTGGAGAAGAAAGTGATAAGGTTCTGAAAGGTTTTGTTTATAAATATTTTAAAGGGGGAGGAGTACCACCATGTTTTTAACAGATTTACTGAATTAGCACTTAAGACATAGACAAACATGCATTTATAAAAGAAAACAAACCATGGTAATGTTCACTGTTACAAACACTATATATCACATACATTCCTTTGTACAATTATCAATCCAACAATACATAAATTGTTGAATTCCTGCCTTGCCTTTAGATTCACTCCACCTTCAAAACATTATTCTACATGTACTGTTCACAGAATTTCCATTTTTTTTTCTATGTCATTTGCTCCTACCTTTAAGATTTCATCCAGTTTTTTATCTCTGTTATAATATTCACTATTACAAATACAGTTGGTTTAGACTTATTTCCAATTCCTTTTTTTTGGCAGCTACCAGAATTAAACTCAACAAGGCCTTACTATGTCCAGGCAGGCAATTCAGATCCTGTATCCCAGCTCAATAATTAAATAAAATAAAATTTCCTTAGTTACACCCATTTCCCTACCCCAATATTTCAGAGTACACTGTATGGAATCTTTAAAATCTTCCAACTCACTACACTCCCAAAGCATATGCTCCCAGTTAAATCTTTCTTCCCTCATCACACCTACAACATTTGCCATCTACTTGAGGAAAAATTCTTTGTAGTCTGCTTGATGTGTACACCTATGCAAACACTTCCAAGCAAAAATCCTAAATCTTCAAGACTTTGTTACATACTTGGGATCCATAAGTATGTCTTCCCATTATTTCCTTGCAAACTGCTTACCCAAACTCTCTTCCCAATCTTTTTTAACCTCCTCTGATTGATTGCTACAGTTATATTGTAAGATTTTATATGCCCTACTATTTATCCATTTTAACAGCAGCTTCTGTTCTAGACTGAACTAAACACTCTGCCAGAGTAATCTTACACTTAGGATTACCTGATCCCTTTTTCTCTTTGCCTATACGCTATTATCAGTCCCTGACAGGTATGGCAGTCTCTTGCCTGCAGTCCAAATATCTTCTTAGACTCTTTCTGTTCTATCACCCTTCCCTCTCTAGTTATTTGTTCCCAAAACCAAAGTTCCCTTTCCAGTTTTCTCCAGTAAATTCCAGCCCTCTCTTGCCTATTCTCTGTACCCCCAACTGGAGTCAACCCCATCTTCAGAATGTCCTTTCACCATTCTCGTGTGGGCTTCGTTCTTAGGATACTTTCTTCTACTTTAGGAATATAATATTCCATACGGCTATTATTCTCCTTAAGGATTTGCATCAGAAATTCCACTCTCTCCTTATTTCTTGAATTTTTCCTCTTACATCACCATCCCTTTCCACTTTGAATTATATATTTATGCTTGTGTTATGTATATGAGCCTTAACTCTGTAGCTCTATAAAATCCCTTCAAATCCACAACTTCTTCTCTGGTTCATAAAAATATGCCTGACATATATATAAAACTAAAGTGCCTTAAAACATTTTCACTGCTTGTATGTTATCCATTTTCATAAACTTGAGCTTCCAGTTCCTTAGTTTTTGTATTATCTTTTTAGTCTCTTCCCATATATCCTTAACTGTCATAACAGAAACCTATTTAATCCATACTCTTAAATACTTCATTTTATTGTGTCTCCATAAATATAAGTATTACTGAACCAATTTATATGTGGGTGCACAGTTTACAACTATACCCCTTGTTTTGTCTTCATTAATTTTATCTCCTGTAAAAAAAAACTGTCGCAGAATGTTTCACAACAATGAGAAGTCCTTTTTTGGTTCCATCATGTACAAAATAATACTGTCTGCAAATAAGGGCAGCTTTTCTTGATTACTATACCGATTACATGCTTGAATTTCAGAGTCCTTTATTTTCTTTGCCACTGGCTCTAAATGTTATGCAAACAACAAAGGGGAAAGGACTCCCACTGAAACAGAGATACCCTCCCGGGTCAATTTTTTACTCAGATCCCTCATATATCCTCCAAATTAACCTTCCTATTGTTATCAGGGAATGCAAATATTTACATTGTCCTATTCATAAAATCCCAGCTTACTCTGTAAAATGCTTTTTCAGCATCAAAACCCACCAACAACAGGTGTATTTTCTTACATTGTTCCCTTCTGGATCATAAATGCTCTATTAATGCTGACAAATGTTTGCCACTCCTCCACAAAACCACAATGATCCATATCTATCAATTTTGGCAACACCTTTGCTATTCTTTATATAGACAAACACTTTATAATCATGGTTTAAAACTGAAATGGGCCTATATGAAGTTGGGTCTGACGAGTCTTTACTGTCTTTAGGTATTACAGCCACCACAACTTTCTTCCAGGATGTTGGTGGTTCCCCTCCTTTTAAAATACTGTTAAAACCTTCCAGGTCTTCATCACTTTCTTCCCTCCTAGACTACAAACTTCCACAGGAATAATATTTACTCGAAGACTCTCCTGCAGATTGATAATACATCACTGTTTTTATCTTATCTCCTCCTATCTTAATTAATAGTTGAACCTCATCTACCACTAACCCTGGTAAACCTAAAAGTCTTTCATAAATATTTGCATTTGTGTTTTTTTTAGATTTCCACATTCCTCCACTTCTACAAATTTTCAAAAAACTTCCAAAATATCTCTAATACCTCTACAGGATTTTTGCTTGCTTTTGTTGCTATAGGCTCCCTAAGTTTGACAACAACCCCTTTGCTTTCTGTTGCCTAAGTTGCTGTGCTAAGAGTTTTTGTCCTCTGGAGCTCTAAAAACAGCTGTTTAATATTTAAAATCATTCTTTCTAAACTCATACAATCAATCTGGATACTCCCTTATTTTCTTTTAAATACTCTGCAATTGCACCTCCTCGTTCTGTGAGATTCCCCCTTATTCTGCAATACTTTAACCTTTGTCAGCCTTATAAATAATTCTTACTTATTAACTATATTTCTTTTTCTTTTATTTCTACCCTAGTTTTAAACTCCACTTTCATGTTATCCCACTAACTAGCTATAACTTCTGAAGTAATTTTTAGCTTCCCTAATAACTCATGAATAATTTCCACTATCCATTTTGTAAATTCCTCTATTTAAAAAAATGTAAGGGGGAAGTATCAGTGCCTCATTTTTACTTCATTACCCTGCACTTTTATCTAAGTTGTTATTGATGTGTGATCTGAAATAATTACTGGATGGGTGTTGATGCTTTCTGGACGTTTCTGTGAAATATAATTTCTAGCCTAATGCACCTTGGGGAATGGTATGTAAACTCTCTCAGATTTCCCATTACTGAATTCATGTCTTCCATACAAAATCTTTTCATAAATTTCTTCAGAAATCTACCCTCTGTTATATTTTCCATTTTAGGACCCCCAGATACATCCTCACTGTTGCAAATCAAATTTCAGTTGCCACCTATAAGCAATATTTCCTGCTGAAAGCAGACTTCTTTTTTCGGCTTTTTCCCGGTTAGGGGTCACCACAGCGGATCATGTGTCCGCTCATGATTTGCAGTGGAGTTTTACAGTGTCAAGTTGCCAGTCCGGCACCCAACCTTCCACAGAAGGCACACATACGTACGTACGCCTAGGGCCAATTTAGAGTATCCAATCCACCTACAGTATGTCTTTGGGATGTGGGAGGAAACCGGAACACCCGGAGGAAACCCACGCAACCACAGGGAGGACATGCAGACTCCGCACAGAAGACACCCCAGCCGAGAATCGAACCAGAGAACCTCTTGCTGTGAGGTGGCAACGCTAACTGCTGCATCACCATGGCCGCAGACTATTTCTCCTAAAATTTTCTTAAGCTCCATAATATCCATTTTAGGTGGAACAGAAATACATGCCAATGTAATCTTCCTCCCTTGCCAGTAGCTCCTTACCACAAATCTACCATTACTTTTTTCTTTCCTCTAAGAATTAGTATAAGTACTACTCTTTTCATTTGCCCCTGTTATTCTACTGACTATCCATCCAGAAATCCTTTACCAAACTCACATGCTCACTTATTTCCAATGTGTCATCTGTGGCACTGCTATTTGCATTCTGCACTTCTTAATATAATTCAGTACTGTTACCCTTTAGTCTATACCTGTGGCCATTCACGTTCCAAAACACTGTTATCCCCACCTATTACATATGCTAGCTTTTTAAAATGTCTATTTTCAGTTTTTTACGTACCCCCCCCCCCCCCGGTGCTTGGCAGATCGATTCTTTACACAGTGGTTTCTTATCTCCACTTGAACCTATGTCATATTTCACAAGACTTCTTGTTTTAATGAAAACTCTCAAAAAATAGGTTCTGAAGCTGTTTTTTTTTAACTTAAAAAAGTATGTAAATCTTCAAATAATGAAGTTAACCTTCATGATAGGAACAACTGTCCCAAATAGACAGCTGTGCCCACAGGCATTAATTAACTTAAGGTTATCCATGCTTAGATGCATATTAAAGTCTGTGGTCCTACTTACATTAATGGCTGTCTGTTCTTGTCTTACCTTTATTCCCGTCCCAGTTGTGAAAAACAACTTGTATATTTTCAGAAAACATCAACTTTTAAGTCTTAAGAAAAAGGGCACTGGCAATCTTTAAATACCACTAAATTATACATGTTCTAGTAAATGCATTAAAGCATTTAATTACCAGTAGAATTCCTCTCTCTATTCACTTCTAATAATTTTAAACTTTAACTTTTTTTTTTTACTAAGCTGCTTGCCCTTGTACATTTTGATTTGACAGTTCTCTCAGTAAATGATGTCCAGACTTCTCGCTTTACTGCCTTCACCTTTAGTCTGCTTGTTTCCATAGAAACATAAAATGTAGAGCTGTCCTCAGCTGCAGATTTCTCAACTGGCACTGAGCATGTAATTTGTTTAAAGAAAACTATTTACTACATCGTGATCTCTCACTTTTTAATACCAATTTGCATTCACAAGAAGCTTGTCATTAGATTAAGCTAAAGGCATTAATCCAGACATTCACCTAAGTGAAAGTAAAAGAAAACATTTCAACTGAACATATAATCAGTGCACATTTGCACCTCAGCTCTCTTGCTAGCAGTCCAAGACTACAACCTACTGGCAAACATGCTTTTGTCAAGCATTTCTTCTCTTTTTATACTGTAATGCCTACATTTCTTAAACCTAAACAAGAAAAAAAATGTTAGTATTTTCCCCTTAACCTGTTCTGTATAAAAAAAAAAAAAAAAAAAAAAAGACTTTAATCCTCCAAGAAAAATATTCTGAAGACAGCATATTGAGTCTCATACCTGCATCTCAACATTCCGTGATTGCTGGGATAAATTTGCTTTTCTTCTGCTTGGTATACAGTGAATAATCATTTTCCAGAAACATATTTCCGATTTTTGACATTTTGCCCTTCTGCCACAGTTTTCTCAGCAACAACTGTTTCTGCTGGTATGATTGCATCTTTACTAATACAGGTCTTGGCTGCTTTTCTTATGGCCAGGTTTGGAGCATACATTCTAAGTGCCCTTTCAATTAACAAATCCTGCTATGGAATATCAGTCTAGTTACTTATTTGTGCTTTCATAAAATTAATACAGTCTACTCTTCCAGTTTCTCTGGTACAGAAGAAAATCTCAAGTTTTCTTTGCATGTTATGTCCTCCAACTCTTATTGAAACAGCTGCTCTTGAGCAGTCTTGTGTTCAGTCAGCCTTTTTTTTTTCATTTCAGCCTCTGCTTGCAGTATTATCTGTTCATATGAATACCTGTTTAAAACTTCTTCCATTTTCAAGCCTTTTGTTACCTGAGTTGATAAACTTCTTCAATGTTTTGATTATTTTAATCAGCTCAGAGCACATTTGACTTATTATTTTCCTCTAAATCTTTCTACTGAAAGCCATCTCTTGTACCAAAGCTGGAAATACTGCTTTTTTGCTGAACAGCTGCAGGATCCTTCCCAGGTAGTGTTTTCTATTCACTTTTTACAGCTAATTTTCTTTCTGGCACTCAGTTTGTTCTTTGCTGGTATTTGGGCAGTGTATTAAGTAGCCAGTAACTGGATTTTACTAAAACAGGCAGAATTACTGGCCTTTATTTATCCGTTTCTTTTTATTCACACTGGAAAAACTGAAATTAAGCTGTTAAGTGTCTGCACTACCTAAGAGAATGGCAAAGGTTTTGGCAAAATCAATATATATATATATATATATATATATATATATATATATATACACACACACATACATGGATCAACATAGTTTTGCAGAAGATAGGAAAACATCTGGCAACATAAGTAGAACAATGATGACCCAGACGAAAGCGGATTGTATGAAAACAACACTATTATTGGTGGCTCTTGATGTACAGAAAGCATTTGATAGGGTAATGAAAGTATTTGCATTCCTTGACAACAGGTTTAATTAGGAATCTATACAAAGGGTCAGAGGCAAGCAGGAGGAAGATTCCTCTCCAACAAGCTGTGCTTAAACAAAGGGACAGGATAATGGTGTACCTCCCCTTTATTTGCTTTACATTCAAAGTCATTAGCAAAGAAAATAAAGGACTCATAAATTCAAGGATATAACTGGTATGGCAATCAAAAAAAGTTGACTTTATTTGTATATATTATTTTGTACTTGATAAATACAGAAAATGGTGGTGTAGAACATTTTGAGACAGTTTCTAGCCTTTCCAGGATAAAAAATAAATAAAACAAAAGCTGCATCAGAAAACTATGTATCTAAACATTAATTGGTTCAGCAATACCCATATTTCTAGGGACATAAAATTTAATATTTAGGTGTGTGGATTAAAAAGAATTATATTATATAATGAAAGCCAAAAGATACTACAATTGAGAAGCTGGAAGTGTGGATAGTACGATAAAAGCAATAAAAATGTTTCTAGTCCCTTTAGTTTTATATACAACATTGGTGTATTTTTATCAACCAGAGGAGAAGTTGTGGACCATAATTAATAAAGCATTTGAAGGAATTTGAGTGGGGGCAAGGGTCAAGTGGGATACGCTGATTCTCCCCATAGAACAAGGTGGTTTAGGATTACCTGATCTGAAGGGATACTTTAGAGCTACACAGTTAAGCCTCTTATGTATAACAAGCAGAAAGTCAGAAGTCAAAGTGGAAAGGACGATGATGAAATCGGGGGGGGGGGGTGTTGGATGTTGGATGCTGATCATTAAGGTTGTGGGAGCAAATAACTAGAGAGGGAACGGTAACATTGTAGTATGAAGCCAGACAGAAATACTGACTGCAGTTTAGAAACAGCTTCCCACCCAGGAAAGTACTAGATAAAAAATCAGCTCTGGTAGAGTATTTAGTTTAGTCTAGAAAATAAATTGCTGTTGAAAGGGGTGATTAGTAGGGCACATAAAATACTGCATGATAATTCTAAGAATAAAAAGTTTGGGAAAGAATGAAAAATAAACAAATGAACAATGGGAGGATAGCTCCCAAGTACACAATGGAGTTAAGAAAATTTAGGATTTTACATATTTTTATATCCCAAGTGGACTTGAGAAATTTTTCTCCAGTAGACAGCAAATGTTGGAGGTGTGATGGGAAAGAATTAGGAATGTGTTTTTGGGAATCTAATGAGTTGGCAGATCTGAAAAATCCCCAAGTACTTTGTTAGAAATGTTATGGAAGCAACTGGTCATAACTAAGGAAATGATTCTTTTGAGCTGGAATATAGAATCTAAACTGCTCAGATATAGTAAGAATAAAGTTTAATGGTATTGGCTAACAAAAAAAATTACTAGAAAATGGAAATCAAAATATAAAACTGAGTGAAGTACTGAATATTGAGGAGGAGATAAAACCTGGAACTGGGATTTTTGGAAAAGGGAAAGAGCAAATTGTATAGAAATAAATGGAATTTACATACATAATTTCAGGAGGAAGAGTGAAACTTAAGGGAAGGCAGGAATTGACCAATTTATGCAATGCTGACGTGAATAAAAATTGGGAAAAAGAAAAAAAAATGTATGTACACTGTATGAAAATAACAAAGGTAAACATTTGCAGAATTTGGCTTTCAAGCTGTGGGGATTGAGTGATGCAGGATACCTTAAAGGGCAGTCCAGACACATCCTATCACTTTATGTGTATGATCTTTTGACATATGCACCAGATCCAGATTCTAAGATGTAACCCAATATGGCTATTATAGCCCAGTTTGGGAAAGTGTCTGGACATAAACCTAACCATTCCAAAACAATGGCCTTAATTGTAAACTTTGGTATAAGTTACTCCCTTAAAGAAAATACCCTTTTATTTGCAAGAGTCAAATAAGTATCTTGGTGTATTCATTACTTCAACTTTCAAGGACATTATAAGAAAAGGTTATGAAAAGCTGATTAGTATTAATCATAAATACTTTGTACACAAGTGTGGGGAGACAAACTTGGATTTTTATTGAATAATCACAGCAGTTAGGATACTTATCCTTCTACATTTGGTTTGCTGTGGTCCAAAGTATGAAGAACTTTAAAGTAATGGACTGGAGAGATGAGATTTTACCTACTTGTATAATGCTTACCTTGGGATGGGGGGAATGATGACTTCAAAAACAAAATTAAAGCACTCTGGCTATGTGCTGGGAAGATTTTGCAACATGGAAACAGTTCAGACCAGGGTATATATTAAGATTTTACAAACTAAAGGATAGATGTATATAGAAAATAAAAGTTTCTGAAAGCCAGGAGAGTTCTCAGACTGCTATGATTCGTTTTTGGAAGCAAGAATCAACAAAGGAAGCAGATTAGCATAAATCATAAGTTAAGGTGAATATAAGAATATAAGAAGCTGCAGAACAACTGGGATAAACAGCTAAACCTGAAGGTAGACAAAGATTTGATGGAGGGTGGTTATGAACCATAGATAAGCCATGATTTCAAGAAAATCTTTTTTGGCCCTGCAATGCCTGCATTTTTTTTTTTTTTTTTTTTTATTAAACACCCGGAAGACTATACAAGATACTTCCTAATGGGGTCCCATACTGCTTGAAGTGTGGGTACCCAGAGGTGGGGAGCTGGAAGCATATCTTTTTGAAATACCCCAAATTAAAATTATTTAAAACACAAATATTGGGCTCGTTTAACAAAATATTCTTACTTAAGAAGCTGGTGGAAAGTAATTTTCTACTCCCTGTTGAAGGGAGTATTAATAAATTTGAATACGAAAATGGCATGTACTACTTGGAGCTTTGGCACTGATAAAAGTATATTACAATGTGGGGAAAAAAGACCATTCAACTATACAAGAATATATAGGCTTAACTAACAGTCTTTGTAAATTAAAGTGAGAATAAAATGAGGGATAAAATTTTAAGAAGTGGACACTATGGGTAAGATATGTGGACATGCAAATTTAGGAAATGGCTATCAGTGGTTTAGCCTTTTCTTTTTCGATTCTGTTTTTGAACATGACGTGCTAAGATTTTGGAAATTTTACAGGTCTACCTGTTTGATAACTTCACCAGCTGCTTTCTAAATCAAAGAAAAAAGAAGTTACGTACTCACCATAATGCTCCATCTCAGTTGTCCATCTTCATTTAACCTTGACCAATGCATTTAGTTTAGAGGATTGGAACCATCTCGGCCGTGTCTACAGCTCGTGCAGGCCAGAAACTCTCAAGCTTCAACCCTACCCATAATGCATATCCCCTAGTTACCTCAGATCGAGTTCGCAGATTACAGGTAAGCAGACATAAGAACAGGACACCTGATGAAAACCATATCCACTATGTGATACAACTCAAAACAAGGAGGTATGTGCCCTATCCATTCCACCAAAGGACATATGAAAGGACAGGGGGGAAAGAGGAAAAGAAGTAAAGGATAAATGAAGATGGACAACTCAGATGGAATGTTATGGTGAGTACATAACTTCTTTATCTGAAGTTGTCAATCTTCATTTTATCCTTGATCAAAGGGACAGCGTCCCCAGCTACCTTAGATCTTGGGTGGACTCAAGGAAGGACATTCCTGAGCACTACTGAACCAAAGGATGCGCTTCCCTTTAAGACCAGGTCCAATGTTTAATGGGTAATAAAGGTATGAGGAGAAGCCAAAGTTCCTGCAGCACAAATGTTATCCATAGAAGCTCGAGACTGAAAAACTGCTTATGTAGCCATAGATCTTGTAGAGCGAGTCTTTACTGGTCTACGCAAATTAATTTTCTTTTTGTCACAAAGAATATACAGCCTTTTAGTCATCTGGCTAAGGTTACTTTGCTGATTGGTTTACCAATTTTGGTACTTGAGAAGGAAACAATTGGTCTGATTTTCGAATATCCTTTGTTCTGTGCAGGTAAAAACATAGCTGTCTGTGAACATCCAGTAAATTAAGGGATTGAAGGGATACTGGAAGATTAATAGTCTGATTAATATTAGTGTCTGACACTACCAAAGGAAGAAAGGAAAGGTTTGTCCTTAAGGCAACTCTGTCTTTACGAAAAATCAAGTATGGTGGCTTGCAAGACAAAGCTTGAATTTCAGAAATCCTCTTGGCCAAAGTTATTGCTACAAGGAATAAGATTTTCCTAGATAAATATTTTAGGTCACATTCAACAGAAGGTTCAAAAGGAGACTGAACAATGGACTGTAATATTAGGGTAAGATCCCAGGGAGGAACAGGATCCTTAAATTAAAAGAACTAGAGAACCATGCTGTCAGCCTGAGGTTCGGGATGCTTGGGTGTATCAAGTCCTCTGGATGAGAGAGGAGGTCTGGAGGTGGATCCAGAGTCCAAGGTTTTTTTTAGCAGGTAAGGTCATAGAAACAGGAACCATATTTGTCGAGGCCAATAAGGGGCAAAAAGGATCACTTTGCTCTTCAACCTTAGGGCTGTCTGTAGGAATTTTGAAATTAAGGGAAACAGGGGGAATGCGAAGTCCAGGGGGCCAACTGTGTAGAATAGCATCCCTGGGTGACTCCCCCAGTGGGGGAATTAGGACAAAGTAGTTGCTGCACTTGTTCATGGGGGAGGCGAAGAGGTCGTAGAAAGGCTGGCCCCCCCAATGATGAAAAATCATGTCCATCACTCTTGAATTGAGAGAGCACTCATGATGTAGAAGAATAGACCTGCTCAGTTTGTCTATCACATTGGAGATCCCAGGAATATGTGTTGCTATTAGAAATCACTTGGATGAAACTGCCCATGGCCACACACTGAGTGCTTCTTGACATAGAGGGTAAGACTTGCTTCCTCCGTTTGCTGATGTACCAAACTACTGCCATGTTTGTTTGAATCACAATAGTTCATACAGGAAGAACAGTTTGAAAGGCTTGTAACACTAAAAGCACTGTTCTCATCTCTAGGAAGTTGATATGCATACTGGCCTCGATGAGGGACCAAGTCCCTTGGACAGTCTTGCCCAGATAATGACCCCACATCTGGGAGGCATCCGTGGTCACTATGGCCTTGGGTTGCTGTGGGACAAAGGGGCAATCTAGAATAATGTCCTCAGAGTGCATCCACCAAGCTAGATCATTTCTGCAAAGATTGGTGATCAAAATCTGATCCAACATAGGCTGGTGAAATACTGACCACTGAGATGCAAGTAGACACTGAAGAATTCTCGTATGAAATCTTGCTAGGGGAACTAGAATTACGGTCGCTACCACTGAACCCAGGGCTCGTAGGACTAGATGGGCAGGTACTTTTTTGCTGTGTTGTATCTTTCGAACTTGTTGCCTGATTTTTTTGTAATCTCAGTGGTGGAAGGGAGGCAAAGAACATTCTCATATTCAGCACTGAACTTACGAATTCTAAACTTTGAGTTGAAATTAGTTGACATTTTCCATAATTCACAGTAATTCCTAGGTTGGAACAAGTCTGTAGAATGTAATCTCTTGCTATTATCAACAGATGCCTGATTGGAGTGGTAATGAACCAGTTGTCCAAATATAGAAACACTTGGACCTCTTGCAATCTCAAGTGAGCTGCTACTACTGCCATGCATTTGGTGAACATCCTAGGGGCTGTGATGAGATCAAAGGGCATAACTCTGAACTGACAGAGACCGTCTCCTAGCTTGAAGCGGAGGAACCTTCTGGAGCGCTTGTCCATTTTTATGTGGTAATACACATCCTGTAGGTCTACTGAGCACATACAGTCCTTCTCCATAAAAGGAAGAATGGACTGTACCCTGACCATATGGAATTTTGTTTGATGAACAAATTTGTTTAATAGGCCGAGATCCAAAATTGGTTTCCAGTCCCCTGTCTTTGTTGGCACTAAAAAGAATCTTGAGTAAGTTCCAGACTCTAGCTGGTCTGGCGAGACTTCTTGGATGACTTTTTCTAGCAGTCTTTGGATCTCTAGGACTGCTGGTTCCCTCTGACTGGGTGGATCATCAGGGATTTTTTTGGAAATAGGAGGGGAAGAGAAAAGGGTATGACATAACCTCTGGATATAATCCTCCACACCCAAACATCTGATGCGATTTCAAGCCAGGCATTCCAGTGCAGGGATAAGTGTCCCCCGACTGCCTCCACCAAGGCAATCGGGCCTCCATTCGGGAATGCTGATATGGTTTTCCGGAATAGGAATCTCTGAAACTCCAATTTCGCAGGCCACCTCTGCCACGTGGGTAGTGTCTTCTGTTAAGTGTTCCCCCCTCTGCCCCTAGGGGAACTTTCATTACATGTGTCTTGAAAAAGCCCTCTGGATTTTTTGAGCCACTTTTTTTCAACCATTCTCTGATTCCTGGAAAAAAGGTCTTTGAGGAGTGGAAAAATGCATGCCCACAGCAGAAAGGGGTTTTCCATCTTTCTCACACTCGGATAATGTTTCTCTAACTTTTGGGCCAAATAAGGATGATCTGTCAAAGAGTGCACTAACAAATGAAGACTCAAATGGCTCCGCAAAGTCACATCCAAGCATATCTACTTATGGCTACGATTGAACAAGCTGCTCTGGTAGTCTCTTTGGCTGCATATGCAATAAGCCATATGGTTGAATTAGATACAAACTCAATGGTAGCTGAGAGGAAACTTTGTCTTGTACCTCCTCAGAGAAGGTTAGTTCCAGAGTGTGTAACAGCTCCTTGATCAACTCCCTCTGAAGCCTGGTGAAATGTGCCAGAAAATTCACAGACCGTAATGCAAACATCGATGATGCGTAACTCCATTTGCCAAACCTATCGATCTTCCGAGACTCTGCAAGGCGCTTGGATAGAGGAACTTTCCTTAGCCAGTTCCTTTTTTGTGACCGCTGCTATGACCCATGGCAATTACTGCTAAATCTTTTGCCAAAAATTGTTTATCTTCTGGAGGGGATACAATTTTGTCTGGCCTCCTAGGGATGGGTTCAATGGAGTCAGGTGCCTTCCACGCCCGCTGAGCAATCAATTGAATAAATTCATCAGTGGGTGGAGTCATCCAAGAGGTAGATAGGCTAGTGAGAAAAGCCTGCAGGTATAATGATTCCTCAGGGTAGGGTTTTGGGACTTCCAATCACCTCTCTGTTTTAAATTTCCAGGATGTCTCCTAAGGAGACATCATCTGGGGGTGATCTGGAAGACCCTTCCTCTTCATCAAAATCAGTATCTTTGGTGATGGATTCCTGCAGGAAATCTAAGTGCTTCCTCTTGCACTTTTTCTTCAGTGGGACCTCATCAGGGGGATAGCTTGATTAGGTATCGGAAGAAGAAAGAATCTGTATCTGGGTCTCCTGAGGTTTTAGCACTTGTTGTCCCACTGGAGGAGCAGGCTGGATAACTGGACTCAAGAAAGGAATGTGCTTCAAGGAAGAAGAGGTCAACTGAGTGGCTGAAGCAGCCAAGGCTCTCTCCATAGCCTCGAAGGCTGAACTTGCCAAAGAGGGAAGGGAGCCCAGAACAGAGATAGACTTCCTTGGAACCGTGGTCTCTCCCCACTCCAATGAGACCACCTCTGAAACAGAAGCCGGTGCCAAACTAATCCTAGCTGAAGCCCCAAGGTGCAGGGACGGCTCCAAAAAAATTAGAGTTGACTCTTGCTCCTCAGGGCTGACCGGGCAAATATGGCTCTGTGAGGTCTCTGGTCCGACAGAGCTGAAGAACTCAGCTTGAATTGGTGCAGAAGTACAGGAGACCATTGGAACTGATGCAGTTGATGCCAGACAACCTGAAGCTGAAATCTACAAGGTCTCAAAGGAGGTTGAAGGAGGACTAATCAATGGGGTGAAAGAATGCTTGGCACCCAAAGGGGTCAGAGCCGAAGGGACACCTGAAATTCCTCTCACCCGCAAAATTTTCTCCACCAGTCTCTCTATGTCAGTCTATGTGAGGCTTTTGGTGGAACGGATAAAGGACACAGAGGGAGACTTGGGTCTTTACAAAAAAAACCTCTGGTAATTCCCCAGCAAAGGGATCAGTGGATAAGGAATACTGAAATCTAGGGGCTTACCAACTAGAAATACTTGGTGCCAAAGAAGTGCAGTGAGCTTGAATCTGTGGAACTGAGCTAGAAGTCCGAATCTGTACCAAAGCTCTCAGTGTCGAAGGTTTAGAAGCAGTGAAAGGTGTCGGTACAGACACTACAGTATCAACATCCGTTGGAGCCAAGGACCTTTTTAGCACTAAAGTTTTAACTTTTTGGACTGTCGACACTGCAAAAGGCGGCACAGACGTGCTACGTTTCTTGGCCTTGCCACAGGAAGAGAAGAGGGCGACAAGACATCAGTTTTGCTTTTTCCAGCAGATATAGCCTCATCAAAGGCAGCCGGAATTAAACCTTTCAAAAAAAGAAGTTGTGTCTTCCCATAACGTTCCATCTGTGTTGTTGATCTTCGTTCATTCATTACTGATGGGTTATCGGTTCCGTCCTCGGTACTGAGCTGGCCAATATCAAGCTCGCGTCAGCCAAAAACTCTCGAGCCAAGGTCCTACCCAGAATGCTCTACTCCCTGTTACCTCAGATCAAGTTTGCAAGTTGATAGATAAAAGTAGCGGCTACCTCTGGTCATAAAAGACCTACAAGAAAGGAGTACATGAGATCAACCAAGAACCTCCGGATGGGGGACAAAGGGTGGGAAGTAATGAATGAACAAAGATCAACAACACAGATGGAACATTATGGTAAGATATAACTTCTTTATCTGATGTTGTTAATCTTCGTTCATTCCTTACTGATGGGACAGAGTCCCCCAGCTACCTGTACTCCAGGGTGGCCCTCATGGAAGGACATTCCTGAGCACCATGGAACCAAAGGAAGCTTTACCTCTGGAGGCAAAGTCCAATTTGTAATGAAGAATAAATATATGAGGTTTAGCCCAAGTTACAGCTGAGCAAATATCATTGAGGGAAGCCTCAGCATGGAAGGCTGCTGAAATTGCAAAAGATCTTGTAGAATGTGCTTCGACTCTATGAGGCAAGGTGAGATTGTTTTTGTTGTAGATAAAGGTGATACAATTTCTCAACCATAAAGTCAGTGTAAATTTTGATACAGGATGACCCCATCTAGGTCCAGAAAAAGTCAGAAACAGTTGGTCCGATTTATGGATAGATTTTGTTCTGTCCAGATAAAATCATATTTGCCTACGAACATCCAAGGAGTGCAAGCAATACTCTCCCTTGTTAGAATGGTTAGGAAAGAACACTGGGAAATCAATAGACTGGGTGATAGATTGCACTGACACCACTTTTGGTAAAAAGGTAGAATTGGTTCTCAGTGATACCCTATTTTTATGGAAGATAAGATAAGGAGGTTTGATGCATAAGGTCTGAAGTTCTGACAATCGTCTGGTTGATGTGATTGCTATCAGAAACAAAGTTTTCCAAGAGAGGTATTTTACATCACAAGAGGACGCAGGTTCAAAGGGTGTAGCTGTTAAGGCTTGCAGAACCAAAGCCAAATCCCAAGGTTGTATGGGTTCTCTGAAGGGAGGTTTTAGGTGGATAACCTCTTTCAATAAAGTCTTACAGGGTCTGTGTGACATAAGTGAAGAATCTTGAAAACCAATATGAAAATTTGAGATGGCAGCTAAATGTACACGGATAGTAGAGGCAGACACTCCAGAGTGGAAAAGATGTGACAAGTAATCTAACACCACTGAGACCGGGGCTGACAAGGGGTCTATTTGCTTATCTGCTGCCCACAGAGAGAACCTCTTCCATTTGTTAAGATAGATTAGTCTGGTGGACTATTTATGAGATGCAATAAGAATACTGTGCACAGGGAACGAAAGGTTTTCATGCCTGGCAGTCACAGGAAGTGGAGAAACCAAGCTGTCAGTTTCAGGGTTGTTAGACTGGAGTGAATCAGGCCCTGCAGATGGCAGATCAACGTTGGTGATGGATTCAGGATCCATGGCTGATCTTGCAGGTGAGGCCAGAGGAAGGGAAATCAGACTTGTCGAGGCCAATATGGAGCAATGAGAATCACTTTGCTCTTTAACGGTCGTGCTTTTTTTTTTAGAAATCGGGAGATGAGGGTTAGAGGTGGATAGGCATAAAGAAGACCCAAGGGCCAAGCGTGGACTAGAGTGCCCCTTGGTGACTGTCCCCGAGGGGAAGTAGTTGCTGCACTTGTAGTTGGTTGGGGAGGCAAATAGGTTGCAGCAAGGCTGGCCCCAGCGGTGGTAGATTTCTGCCTCTATCAGAGGATTGAGGGACCACACATGAGACTGTAGAATGCACCTGCTCAATTTGTCCGCTATCACACTGGAGCTCCTGGGAATGTGCGTTGCAATCAGAAAGCAGTTGTGAGCCCATTGCCATATTCTCAAGGCCTCACAGCATAATGGGTAAGATATGGTGCCTCCTTGTTTGTTGATGTACCAGACCACTGACATGTTGTCTGATTGGATCTCAATAGTCCCTGACGGAGGGATAGAGTGAAATGCTTGCAATGCTAGAAGCACTGCTCTCAGTTCCAGGACATTGATATGCAAAAGGGCCTCTGTCTCCGACCAGGTGCCTTGGACCAAGTTTCCCTGACATAGCCCCCCCCCCCCATCAGGGAGGCGTCCATGGTCACCATGGCTATTGGTAGAGGGGGTGAAAGGGCGAGACCATTGTTGGGTATTTCGAGACGTCCACCAGAGTAAACCTTGTTTGCATCTCTGAGTCGCACTTATTTGAAAAGACAAAGGATGTTGTAGAGGGTACCACTGAGTGAGAAGTAGCCATTGAAGGAGTCTCATGTGAAATCTGACCAGGGGAACAATGGTGAGTGAAGCTGCCATTGACTTCAACAGCTGAAGTACAGATCAAGTTGGGGATTTGTGGTGACAGAGCAATGGTTGAACTTGTCTTATTCTCTGAAGTCTGTGTTCTGGAATGGATGCTGTGCAATTTCTTGTGTCCAATAGTACCCTTATGAATTCCAAAGACTGAGTTGTGTTGTGTTGTGTTGTATTTCTCCTAGTTTATAGTGATTCCCAGGCTTCTTCCAGTAGATGCTTGGTGGGGGCGGTAAGTAGCCAGTCGTCTAGACATGGAAACACCTGGAATCCTTAAAGTCGCAAGTGAGCCATAACCACTGCCATGCATTTTGTGAACACTCTGGGGGCTGTAGAGAGACCGAAGGGCAGGGCTCGAAACTGGTAGTGACTGGCTCCTATACAGAAGTGAAGCTATCTCCTTGAGCATTTGTCCATCTTTATGTGGTAATACGCATCTTGAAGATCTGCAGAGCACATCCAATCATCTTCTTCCAGAAGAGGAAGAATGGACTGAACCGTGACCATCCAGAATTTCTCTGTTTTTATAAATTTGTTTAGTGTACTGAGATCCAAAATTGGTGTCCAGTCCCCTGTCTTTTTTGGCACTAAAAAGAACCTTGAGTAAAATCTGGATCCTTTCTGGTCATGGGGGGACCGTCTGGATGACTTTTTTTGTAGCAGCTTTTTGATTTCGTGTGCTGCTGTTTCCCTTTGACTGGGTGGAACATCAGGTAACACTCTTGATGAGTCTGGGCAAAGATGGAAGGGGATGTGACAGCCTCTGGATATAATCCATTGTACCCAAGAGTTGGTTATCTTTTGGCAGGCAGGCAGCAGGGTACAAGGGGAAACGGCCCCCGACCACTTTCAGAGGTGAGCAGTTGGGCAACGCTTCAGGAGCGCTGATAGGGTTGGCCAGAGAAAGAATCTCTGGAACCCTGGTTTCGTGGACCTCCTCTGCCCCAAAAGGGGAGTGTTCCATTGGAGTTTCCCCCTCTGCCTCTAGGGGAAAACTCGGCATGTGTATCCCGGAAAGAACCCTGTGATTTCTTGTGCCAGATCTTTCCGCTCCGCTGACTTCTGGAATAGAATCGCTGAGGAGTGGAGTGTCTGACACCAACGGCAGACAAGGTCTTGCTATCTTGTTCACACCATGCCAGCGTATCCTTTACTTTAGGGCCAAACAAAGAAGCGGCCTCTATGGGGGCATTCATGAAGGAAGCCTTAAGTTTGGAAAGTCACAAAGGTACATACAAGCATGTCATCTGGCGACTATACCTGTGCCTGCCGCTCTAGCCGCCCCTTCCGTTGCGTGAGAAATAAGATGCATAGAAGAGTTGGAAATGGACTCTACGGTGGCTATCTGAGAAGCCACATTATCACAGAGTTTGTCAGAAAGAGCTCCTGCCAAGGTTTCAGAGTGCTGGTTGATAAGATCTCGCTGAAGCCTGGTAAAATGTGACAAATAATTCAAAGACCTTACGGCGAAGGTCGATAAAGCAAACACACGCTTCCCTAATCTGTCACTCGCCCGAGACTCCTTGTTGGACAGATGGACAGTTTGGCTCTCTTCTGCTAAATCCTTCTTAGTAGCAGCTGCCACCACCATAGTGTCTACTGGCAGACCACGTGACCAGTGGAGGTGCTCCACAGGGGGGGGGGGGATAATACCTTGTCTGACCTCTTAGGAATCACTTCCATGGTATCACGAGTCTACCATGCACGCTGCATGATGAGCTGGACAAGCTCATCAGCAGGCAGGGTGACCCAGGAGGTAGGAGGCTGGGCATGAAAAGCTTACAGGAATACGGATTCCTCAGAGGAAAAATTAGAGGGCTTTCAGCCACCCCTCTGTCAAAGGATCTCGAGGATGTCACCAAAGGACACCCCATCAGAGGGTGACCGTGGGGACCCTTCCCCATCAAAATCTGTATCTTCAGTCAATGACTCCTCAGTGGAGTCCATGTGCTTCCTCTTGCACGATGCTTTGCAGGGCTCTTCCTCAGTGGGAGGTTCTGGGGAAGACTGCAAAGAGGGGGTCTCCTGAGGAGGAGAGACCTGAAGATCTTGTGCCCGGTGTCAGAGCGTTGAAGCCAGTGGTGGATGCGGCACAGAGGGGGGAGAGGACTCTGACAAATGAGCTTTGCCAGCAGAGGCAAGCGCTCCCTCCATGGCCTGGAAGGCTGGCCCACCCAAGGAGGGATGGGAGCCCGGAAGAGAGCACGACAACCTCAGAACGGGGGTCACACCCGCCCTGACGAACCTGCCCCCAGACCAGGAGTCTCAAGAGGACCGTGAACCGTAAGACAGAGAGCATCCCCGAAAGGTGCCACAAAAAAAAAAAAAAAAAAAAAAAAAAAAAAATCGGCGTGGAGCCAGGAATGCCCTCCCCAACAGCACAGCCACTGGCCTGAACAGCCCGATGCCCAGTGCAGAGAGGGCCACAAGGATGACTGGTTCCAAAGAGAGATCCACCACTGGAGTCAGAGGGAGGGAAGCTGCTGTCAGAGTAATAGGTTTCGAGACTTGAGCAGAAGTCAAAGGAGGAGTATACGTTGGGGTTTGAGGGAAAATATGCTCACCTGAATGAGGGAGAGTGGACTTTGATGGTTCAAGGAACTGGTCAACAAGCCGCAACACATCCTGCTCAGAAAGACTCTTGGTTGACCTCATGGAGAAGGCTGATGGCGATTCTGGCCTTACCAGGAAAGGACTATACTGACTGCTTGCAAAAGGATCCAATGAAGGGGAATATTTGATCCTGGCTAGTTCAATAGGTGCAGAGCTCGGAACCGAGGAAGTCTGCACCGAAGAAAATGGTGTGGAAAAAGTCTGCACCGAAGATGTTGGTGCTGTGGTAGCTGAAGGTGTCTGCACCGTAAAGGCAAAGGTCTTCCCTGAAGAGTACAGTGCCACAGTGGAAAGTTTCTGCACCAACAATAAGGACGGTGCTGAGAAGGACTGCACTGAAGTACATGTCGGTGCTAAAAAAGTCTGCGCCATGGAGTACAGAACAGTCATACTTGGAGCCGAAGGTGACTGTACCAATGGTACCCCGAAGGGGACTGAACCTGCACTGACGGTGCCGTTTGGGGTTGCAACAGAACTGTCGTAACCATAGTTGTTTGCACCAGACACTCCGGTGCCGATATCGATAAAGGAGACATGGCTGTAGTCAGGATCATTTGGGGCGGTGCCGAGCCTGGAGCAGACAGGGTCACAGGTGGCGGCGATAGAGTAGTAATCAATTTCACCTTCTTGTGAGTCGATTCCCTACGATCTCCAGAGGGAGAAGAAGGGAGTGACTTTGATGAAGAGGAAGAACGCCTCTTGCGGGGTTTAACAGGAGGGGGTGAGCCATCCGACCCAGAAATAGCCACAGAGAAAGGAGACTTGAGGAGACCTTTCAAAATGAACTTATTCTTCCTCTCGTTGAGAGTCCTGGTAGAGAAGTTTTTACAGATCCCACATGGAGGATCTACAGTCAAGTGGGAGATATTAAGACAGTAGACACAAGTCATGGCTATCAGAAAGTGGTAACTTACGGCCGCAATCCTTGCACTGCTTGACACCAACAGAAATTTTCTTATCCGACATAGCTGTTGTGGAGAAGAAACACAGTAGCAAAAGGAAGAATAACGGTTACCCAAGAAAAGGGTAAAAAGAGAAAAAGAAGGATTACCAATGATGGTAATGGAGAATTACCACAAGGTAAGAAAAGAGGGTAATAAAGGTAAAGGACTAAAGGGAGAGTCTCAAAAGTGTGGGATAGGGTAGGAAAATATTAGAATAAACTTTTGAGAAAAATTTCGAGAAAAATATATAAACTGTCAAATTACAAACTTAGCTGAGAGAGTGGCTTGACACGGATGTTCAGCAACGCAGCAAACGAGATCTGAGGTAACTGAGATTAGAGCATTCTGGGTAATACCTTGCCTTGAGAGTTTTTGGCTGACGCGAGCTTGATATTGGCCGGCTCGGTTCCGTGGATGGAACCGATAACTCATCAGTAAGGAATAAACGAAGATTAACAGCATCAGATTAAGTTTATTTGTTCTCTCTACTAAATCTCTGTGGCTAAAGCCATGACATACTGCAATCTTCTTGCAAGTGGTATGGCCCCAAGCTGCAAACACACAGTGTGCGTGAGTCTGAAGAAGGAATTTTGTGGCCACACTGCTGGCATTTCTTAAAGCCGGGGGGCCTTTAGGTTTTCAGCCATAATAAGAAAGAAGTTTGCACTCACACCACACACCAACATGACAGGAGGCTGGAGGAAAACCAAGTGCTCGGAAACTTTTTAACAAAGAAAAAGTGTCTTTTTTTTTTTTTTTAAAGAACTGAAAAAATGGGGGCTAGAGTACACTGAAGTGTATGTAAAAGGAGTCATCTACTAACAACGGTAGAAAAGAGGTACACAAAATGTACGGAAGGAGAGGAAATTGCCAACAATGGTAATTATGACCTACACAAATAAGAAAAGGGGTAGGAAAAAAACAAAACTTGATTTAGTGCTGAAAAAAAGGTGAAACAATAATAAACAATTTCACTTAGCTAGAGAGCGAAGGCGAACATGTCTGTCCAGAAAAGTGGCAAACGAGATCCAAGGTAACTAGGAGAGATGCATTGTCGATAGGGTTGAAGCTCAAGATTTTTTGGCCTGTGGGAGCTGTAGAAATGGCTGAGACGATTCCAAGAATCGGAACCGAACCAATGATCAACGATAAAATGAAGATCAACAACTTCAGATCAAGAAGTTTCAACAATCATATAATTATGTCCCACACCTTCAAGTTGCTAGGTGTGAAGGATATCATTATGTATGGACACTATGTTATTTTTTTTAGTTTGTGGTTTATTTTTCTTTTGGATTGTTAATGTTTAAATGGTTTGAAAGTTCACTTTCTTGTTGCAGCATTGAATAATGTTCATAAAAAATTTATTTTCTGTTATTGTTTGAGTAAGTATGTAATTTGTCATGTTTAATAAAGACGTTAAATAAAAACAGAAGACTTTGAAGGAACTTACTGCCAAATTGGATAAGGAAAGAATATTTGCAAAATGGGCAAGATTTAAAAGAAAAAGTAGGGGGGTTGTGGATGACTTAGAGGATCTTAAGTACAGCAGAAGAAAGAAATCTGAAAAAAATATATAAGAAATGACTGCAAGCAAAAAAAAAGGGCTAGAAAGACAGCCAATGTGAAAAGGGAAAAGGTAAGAAATACAAACAAGAGAAATTAGATTATTACAGTGGGTATATGGGAGCTGCAGATGAGATTATTCCACTTAATATTTAACATCAGCCATGTTTAAAAGGGAAGGAGGCTAGAATGCAGGAATCCTTCATATATTTTGGGACCTGTGGGATATAGACCAAGAGTTGGCAGAACATTTTAGGGATACAGTTAGGTGGATACAGAGTAGAGCTCGATCAACAAGTTCAAAAGGCTAACACTAATCCCTAATAAATCATGCAAAAAATCACCTCACTGTGGAAAGAAGATTAAAAAACAACATAAACATGCATGGAAAAGTGGAGGAATTGAAGCAAAGAAGCTAAGGCATAGATACAGAGTCAGACTTCTTAACAAAAACAAACTGTATGTGGATAAAACAAAGAAATCTTTATTTGTTAAACTGCAACAAGCACCCTGGCCATACAGCCTTCTTAGTTTGAAACACATAACAAAAGCAAATGTAATATAAACAGTCATTCCATCAATAAATTCATGACTAAGTGCAAAAAAAGGAAACCAGGAACTTTATCCTTGTGATGACTACAATACCCGAATTCACATGGCTTACTGCAGTCCTGCAATAATTGCAGGACTTGATATCACATGGCTTACTGGTGGTACTGACTTGCTTTCAAAGGCAATGTGGTATGTAACAACTGAGCAGAGTCTAAGCCGTGCAACAAAAAAGCTAAACGACAGCAGGAGCCTGACAGGCATAGGTAAATGACTTGGATACCTGGAGAAAGACCCCCATGGCTTACTGGTGGACTTGCTTTCAAAGGCAATGTGGTATGTAACAACTGAGCAGAGTCTAAGCCGTGCAACAAAAAAGCTAAACGACAGCAGGAGCCTGACAGGCATAGGTAAATGACTTGGGATATGATACCTGGAAGAAAGACCCTCCCAAATGATTTCCTAGCTCCCACAAAAAAGCATTTCAGGTTTTACTGCTGATGGTGAATGTTTATAACCAAGTAGTCATTCTGATGATGCTTACTGTTAAGTCATTCCTGAAAAAAGGAATGATAGGCACAAAAAATGCCCACTCCACCCATGTGAGCACCATTTGACTTCACTGGTTAAGGACCAGTTGGCTTTCTGGCGACAGACAAAAAAACAGTAGACTAGACATTTTAGAGCACTGACACAAAAGCACATTGCCTTCCTGGGCAGAGGAGGACAAGCAAAGTACAGTTGTGTACACTTACCATAAATGTAGATGTTAGAGTGTATTCACTGTTGCAGTCATCACACTTGGGTTATCTGCCTGCAGGAGCCCTCAGTCAGCCCGAATACCAGAGTCTTGGGATTTCTGCGTCGGATGCTGTTGCTTCTTCCATGATGTCAGGTCGTCAGGGGTATAAAACATGCAGCTGACGCCATTACATCAGTTTTTCTTGCCACAGATGTCAGTAGCCCCCAAAATAGGAAGCAATTACATGGTGTGGAACACCCCCAGTAAAAGGTAAATACCACTGTTATAAGATATGGCCAAAAAAAGGATAGGCAGAAAGTACAGAGAAGTCAGGGGGCTGGATGGAGGGTAACCAGGACTGCAACAGTGAATACACTTGAACATCTACCTTTACGGTAAGTGTACACAACTGTACTATGTTCTTTGTGTTTCACTGTTGCAGTCATCATACTTGGGTTGCTTCCCAAAGCTGAGTAAGGGTGGAGGCAGTCAAGAAGCATTACGGCTGGCTAGCAGGCCTTGTAAGATTGCTGTGGCAGATCCAGCTCTGGATTTAGAAAAGATAGGTAAGTGGTAATGCTTGGTGAAGGTGTGTACAGAACTCCAGGTTGCAGCTTCCACGATGTCCCTGGTAGGGACTCCCCTGAGAAATGCTGTAGAGGTTGAGGTAGCCCTAGTGGAATGAGTTCTGATCCCCTGTGGGGTAGGTTTTCCATGGTGTTTGTAGCAGAAATGGATGCAGTGTGCTATCCATTTAGAAATGGTTTGCTTTGAAATGGCCTTGCCCTCTGCCCCTGTAGCAAAGCTGACTAGCAGCTGGTCAGATTTTTTGAAAGGTTTAGTCCTGTCCAGGTAGAACCTAAGCTGCCTGTGCACGTCCAGGGAGTGCAGGATCCTTTCCCCTTAATTCTGAGGATTAGGGAAAAAGGTTGGCAAATGAATGGATTGGTTTAAAGCCACACTAGATACCACCTTGGATATAAATGATGGATTAGTCCTGAGGGAAACCCAGTCCACATGGAAGATAATGAAGGGTTCCACGGCCATAAGGGCCTGCAATTCAGACACTCTTCTTGCTGAAGTGATGGCTAGAAGTAAGGCTGTTTTCCAACATAGGATTTTAACTCTGCTGTAGCAGAAGGTTTAAAGGGAGGAAGCATGAGCTTCTCCAGTACAAAGTTAAGGTCTCAGGCTGGACAGCCTGCTCTGAAACGTAGATATTTCCTGCAAGATTCCCCTATGGGGATGTGCAGATAAGCTTCTTTTAAGTCTAGGGTGGCTAGCCAGGAGTCCTTGGCTAGCATAGGAAGCAGCTGTTGGAGAGTAAGCATTTTGAATCCTGGAAACACCAGGAAGGTGTTGAGAATAGACAGATCCAGGATAGGGCGCCAAGAGTTTTTTTTTCTGTGTGCCAGAAACAAGTCTGGAGTAAAAACCTTGTCCCCTTTGCTCTGCTGGGACGGGTTGAATAGCTTTGATACTGATAAGAGAAAGTACTTGCTTTTGGGCCTCTGCCCACTGGTTTGGGGGGAGGTCTGGCCATTCGCTTGGGGTTGGCAGTGAGTGGAAGTAGAATCTGTATCCCTGGGATACAATGTTCCAAGACCCATCTGTCCTGGGTAATGTACTCTCAGTTTTTTGCGTGCAGGGCTAGTTTTCCTCCTAAGGGTGCAAGTACTTGGGCAAGACTTGGAAGGGTGAAGAACAAGTCATTGTGAACCTTTTCCATAGGATGGTGGCTTACTACCCCTGATTTTGAGGTGGGAGCACTCCACTGTCTAGATCTGTGCATACCCTTAGACTATAGTCTTGGTGGTCTGCCACCCCTGGGTTTGGACTGAGAAGGTCTGGGAGGGACTGGGAAAGACCACTTTTTAGAAAGCCAATGCCTACTGAATCTAGGTGGCTGTACCTGTAGGAAATCTTTAACAGTTTGCATAGATTTAGCTTTTTCCTCCATCTTTTTGAGGACGACTTCTGCTTTAGTGCCAAAAAGACGTTCTTGGTTTAATGGAGCATCTAGTAATTTTGCTTTGACACGGTCTGGCAAGATTTGTTCCTTAAGCCAAGCATGCCTTCTAAGAACAGACCCAGTGACAGCAGCCCTGCAAGATGCTTCTAAGGCATCAAAACCACATTGCAAAGTATGTTTTCCAACTTGGTTAGCAGAATGCATTAACTCTTGTAAATCTTTATGTTCTGCACAATCAGGAATCAACATAATTTTTTGTTTAATTAGTTCCATAATATGTTGCCGATACTTTAACATATGAAACTGTCAATTTAAACCCTGATGGCAAGAGTAGCAGAAGTGTACATCTTCTTACCCCATCTGTCCAAAGCCCTATAGAATCCCTGTCTGAAGGGGTAGGGGTTTTTGGCTGTAGTAGCCTTAATGCCTTTAGGTCCCTGGGAAATTGTCTCTGGATCCGCAGTAGGATTCGTAAATAGGAATTTGAGAGAGTCAGGTACTCTGTAGTACCTGTCAGGTTTCATGGGAGCTGGTGGCAAAGTATCAGGGGTAAGACTGGATTCCATGAAGACATCATCTACAACTTCCAGAACAGGAGGGATAGCCAGAGGCCTGTGCCGAGGCAAGTTTAAAAATTCCCTGAGTCTCTTTTTGGACTCCGCGTAGTCCTGGCACTCCCAGCAGAAATGCTTTCTGAGGGTATGCAGGGTTTAACCAAAAGAAAAATCCTCTGGTAGGGAAGCAGAGGGAAGGGAATCCTCTGCATCAGAATCCTCATAGGTAGATAAAGGTATGTCCTGGTGATCAGAACGGTCAGAGTCATCGGACTCATGATCTGAAGAATCAGAAGGAAAATCAGTTTGTGGTCTTTTAGAGGGGGAAGGCTGGCTTCCCCTAATTAAGGTAATAAGATCTTCAGCTATTCTAAGCATTTGTTTCTGTGGCATGAGGCCCTGAGAATGCGCTTTGGTTGTCGATTTCCTAGGAGTAGTGCGAACTATGGGCCTGAGAAATTCGGTATTTTTGGTGTGAAACAAAGTAGTCAGTTTAATATGAACATCATAAAGCCTGAATATACCCTCAGAAGCCGGTGCCTGCACAGCGGCTCCGGACCCATCCAAGGTAGAGACATCCGCAGGTTCCATAGTCGAAGAAGCATCTCCCTGCATACTGGATTCCGAATGCATCTCAGTAGAGGCCTGTGAATCTGTAGAAGTGGACATCAGGGGGCTGCGAAAGCACCTCATTGAATACCGATGGACTGGCGACTAGCTTAACGGAAGTGCCGTTAGCAGTTGTGGACCTATGCAGTCTGTCTCTGTCTTTATCCTTACGTTTTTTCTGAAGATCGGTAGTTGGATGGCTTATCGAAGCCATTTCGGAATACGGAGAATGACAGCGAAAGAATTTAGCAACAAAAATAGCCCGACAATGAATAGTTCGAGCGTTGAACAGGGCACAAAACCGACAGTGAGGAACGTCGTGGTCTGGACCTAAACAGATGACACAGCAAGAATGAAAATCTCTGTGAGGTATTTGCTTTCCACAGGCAAGACGATTATTAATTTGTTCTGACATCAGTTAGAGCAAGAAAAAAGGATCCCCAACGGGGTACTTACCTTTTAGAAGACTTCAGGTCTGAAACTCGAAAAATGAAAATTTCAGGAGGCGGCTGACAGACACTTGTGAACTGCTTCTGCTCCGGGCTCTGCTCGGCAAGAAAAGCTGATGTAATGACATCGGCTGCATGTTTTATACCCCTGACGACCAAGAAGTGACAGCATCCGACACAGAAATCCCAAGACTCTGGTGTTTGGGCCGACTGAGGGCTACCTGCAGGCAGATAACCCAAGTGTGATAAATGCAACAGTGAAACACAAAGAACATCTTTCCAGTCTTAGAAAACCCATGCACCCTACAGGAATATAATGCAAATTAAGCAGTTAAAATATAAAGTAAACAATTCTCACACCTAAAAATATAAAGCAGAGAAAGGGAGAGAAGGTACCTCAAATTCTATTCATGATAAGATAAACTTTTCAGAAGTAATTTGATGCAAAGAACTCCCTGCAATTTTTTATGGTTTTTGCCTCTTTACCTGTGCAACATAAGCTTCACCCCCTTTCAAATAATCCTAGACCATTCAATTCCTTATTGGTGGCAATGTGACCACATACTCAAACAGCAGCCATCCCCAAGGAAACCTTCATCCAGGCAGCCAAAGACTATTGCCCTTCAGCAGCTCCACCCCTAAAGCGGACTATACTAAGAGCCGAAGAGATACATGGGGGAATGCTATCGCTAAAGATACTCTCCATCTACCTCAACCTACACTGATGCCACTTCTCTAGGCCTGCCAGAGGCTTTCATTGACTCAAACAGTCATTCCAGTTCTTCTGGTTAGCTCTAACCACTCCCCCCCAATGGCTGAAATGAATACCCATATTACTGAGGGCCTTCCACACATGCCTGCACATATATGTTTTCACACACTTGCAGGGTGATTTATCACCAACAACTTGAAAGACTCAGGCTCACATCCTCTGTTCCTCATTGATTTCTGTCAGCTGCAAACGTCTGTGTACAAATGGTGTGCAACCAAACCAGACCACTTTCGCCTCCTACCAGGATGGACAGGTTGGCATTAGTCACTCCATTCCCACTGCACCCCCCCACCAAAGCCGCTACTTGAATTTGTGTTGCAGCTGGTGTGTTAAAAAGTCTTACCTTTCATCAAGTAATGAAAAAGACAAAAATGCAGAAACCTGAACCTGAAAGAGGAATCCAACTTTAATGTCTGATGTGCTGACAACTGACTCAGACAGGACAGAACTGGTGTCTCAGACAGTGAACTTTTCATTTGTCTTTAAAAGTGGCCATTAACAGGGTATCAAGGCAGTAACTATACTATACCATCTGTCTTCACTGGAAGATATGTTGGCCAGACCACAACTATGACAGAATCCAGGAACTCAAACATTAGTGGCAATCCTTCCAAGCTGCTTGAGTGTTCAGTGCTTGAATCAGGAATGGCTTACCAGAGGACAAGGCTCAACTATCTCTGTAGCGTGAGTGTTCAGTGCGTGCATCAGGAATGGTTTGACAGAGGCCAAAGCTCAAACACTCCTGTAGCATATGAATATAAAACCCTACCAACATTGCAGGTTACTGAAGTTCAAATAACAGCTCAGGAGACTGTAGGAGTTGGCACAGAAGAATGTGAATGATTGCTGTCGGCTCACCCATTCTGGATGGAGCAAAGTGGCTCAAGCTGGCCACAAGAGTGACACAATGGGACCACTAGGTGTACCATCTAGTGGAGCTCGAACCTAATGAGCCCATCCTGCCAAGTGCAGTCACACAAGGAGAAGGGAAGCATGCCTCCACATGCCATATTCCTTGTGGACGGCAGCACACAGCAAAGCTGAGAAGACCTGCCATGAAGGAAGGCATATGTCAACCCCATATTATCAACAAGGTGGTCTGCTCTCTACCATGCGACTCTCACTGCAGAGTGGTTCAACTGGTAGGTTAGAAAGATCCAGCACTTTATTAGGACTCTGTCTTCTATTTCCTCCACCTTGTCCTTAAGTTGGGATGGAATGGTCTCTCAGAATTTGAGCACATAAGCATGACATTTCTCAGCCCTGAAGGTAAAATGGCAGACGCATAAACATTCTCTCCTAGGCCAATCAAGTACTCTGCTTTCCCCATCACTGGAGATAGGATTCTTGGTTGCAGTCCCAAAAGATTCCTTGCTGCTTGAGGACACCATAGCTGAAACAGCAGCTGGGTTCTTGCACAGATGCGTACAGAAGTCCACAATCCTAAATAAAAATGTTCAGGCTTCGTGGGAGTAGGGTTGGGACTCCAGCTCCAAAAATGCACTTGCACTGTATGCATCCTAAAAGGCTTCAATACCTGGAGAAATAGTCACGGTTTTATGTGGGGTATCTTGAGTAATCCTTAGCTTCCTACTTAATGTTGTGCTACATTGTACTTAGGGTGATGCCAAATGAGAAATCCTCTGGTGTGGAGACAGCAAAAACTTTTTTGTCAAACCATGAAGACACCTTAAGGGAAAAGAACATTTGTCCTGTCCGTTTCATCTACTTTCAAGTCTGAAGAAAATGATTCTTCAAGGGAGATATCTTCCTCTATTTTGCTGGTGATCTCGAACAGTGACGGATGATTTGCAAGAGGCTGCAGTTTCTTAAGGAAGAAATCCCACTTCAGACTCATGAAGTACTGAGAGCAGAAGGAATGTCTACCCAGCTCAAATTAAGGAAAGATATAGCAGATATCTGAAGTTTAGGTAGCTAGGACCTGCTTGTAGAGGAGGTAGTCACCTTCAGATTCTTCAGTCATAAGCAGGTGCCAACAACGTCAGCATGGATGTAAGCAAATAGTCCCAGGCAAGAACTAAGGATATACCACCCTCATCCTAGGTTATCAAGACACAGGAGCTGAAACCAGGTAACTCTAACAGGCTTCTGAACCGACCATAATCTGATGAACTTTAAGCTTGGGACGATGTGTTTTTTTCTGATAAGAAGTCAGCCTCCAAAGGGTCACTGCAAGAAGCCTCAGTCATGGAAGGCATCCAGGCCAGGAGACTATCAGAATGTTATCCACATTTCTCTCTCGCTCTCTCCCCACCCTAAACCTAGTGTCATTCCCTCATGGGCAGCATCTTATTTGTTTAAGGTGGATGTCCATGAATGACCTGGAAGACAGCAAGGCAGCCCCAGGAAAAGAATACACCACCTTTCCTGACTAAAGTAGCCCTGGAGAGTTTTTGCTCTTTGATGATCTGCGGATTATCAGACCCTATCTGTTTGCCAGCCCATTTATTCCTCATCCCCTTGGGAGGCAGCTGACTGAGGGAAGCGGTCATTTAGGAAGCCATCAGGGTAACTTGTTTTTATTTACTTTTTGCTTTGCAGCCTTATCCCCATTATGCATGCCTGGCAACATGCTCAGGCTTCAGTGTGCAAGGGACATCAGAAAGGGCCTGTCACACATTAAAGTGAAGTAACCACACAGGACAACCCTTTTTGAAGCCAGCACTAATGTGTGGTCTCCTAATTTCACCTGGGATTCAACCATTAGAAAAGGTGCTTCAGACAGCTGCTTCCTGTTTCCCATGACAGCCGCAACGGCTAAACCTCTTCATTCATCCAAACATGCCAGTTCCAGCAGGTGATACAGCCTCTTCTCAAATATGGGACTCTCATAGGCAAGTCTTTACCCCTTTTTGCCAGTGGAACTGGGAAGACCATGAGTTTTGGTGGTGAATTTGTTGCAAAAGTATAACTGGATACTGACATCGAACTAGATGGCCAACAAATAGCAACCTGTAACAATCTGTAGCAAAACAGTGCATTATAATGCCACTACACAGCAATCGTGCAATGCAAAAATAATAGATAATTCATCAAAGGAGTACTTATTTGTACTCTGGAAGCCAGGCTGAACCAAAGGTCTGACTATGTTTGGTACTTATAACTTCAGAATTTACTTTCTTTAACTGCAGCAAAAAAGAACTAAAGGTAATAAATTCAGAGGTCCCTCTTGTACCATACACATCCCAACATTTAGGTGGGAAGGTGTCTGAACAACAAAAAGGGGGAGTAGTGAAACGCTCTGGAAGTTAGGTGTGATGTCAGCCCTTCTGTGACAGAAGTCCCAAATGTTGCACTATTGTAACAATAATACTGTATCTACCTAAAACTGCTGAACTATTACTTTGTTGAAACAAAGCTCCCTAACATCCATGCAGATGGCTTTGCTACTTGCAACATCTTTCCTCAACTCTGAGGCTGCTGCACCCATACGGCTTTTTAAAAGAATAAGGCTCAAAGTAGACTCAGCCAGTTTTAGAACAGTGTTTCTCAATATTCAGGAATAACCTCACTCTCTCTAAGTTAATGGTTATTCAAAATGATGCAAACTTGGAACACTGTCCTCTACCATATAGGCGACTACTATGGAGTTGGCAAAAATAGCTGCCATGCCAGCCAGACCAAAGTCATGTTAAGAAGCCTGGCTGGTGGACCCACTGACACAGCAGGACCTGTTACTTAACCCAACATGTTAAACACATACTTTTTTTTTTAATGGAAGACAAAGCACCTTTAATGTGGAATTAATTATGCACTTGGCTTCCTCCGAGACAGCTTTGCCCTTTTGGAGGTCCTTGCATAATCTTTACAGCAGGCTATCCAAGAATGGGAGTTTTGTATTTCCCGTTGAAGCTCCTCTCATTGTTGTTATACAACTCAAAGAAAAGGATTTAACAGAGAACTTCAAGGGAGGAGAAAAGCCCTCCTTCCATCCCTTGTGTACAAATCAAGGGTTCCTGATGAAGATGAATAGACAATGGGTATACAAGCAGCCAACACCTTATGCAGACTGACAGAAAATGGGCAAGTGCACTACAAGGTTAAAGCAAAAATTAGGGCATGGCCTGGTGAAGAAGCCCACAGTCCTGACCTACCTGTTGGAATGTGTTTTCCTACACCCTCTCAATCATATACCACTACTATTCTTTGAACAGAACAGTGAAATCCAAAAGTGGTAGTGGATGCTGAGAGGATCCAAAAGCAGGTGCATGACAACTTGAAGAACTGGCCTGAACTTTTAACAAAGATAAAGCACTGATGTGCATGGCAGAAGGGAGTTCATTTCCTGGGATGGAAATAAGAGCTTGCCAAGGCCCATTTCATGAAAATGGAGTAGACGAGGAGGAAGAGCAAACACCTAATTCTTGCTTCGAAGATTGCATTCTAGGAAGAAGCCTCTGTTACACTTTCTTCATATCCAAACTCACTGAGGTGGAGGACTAACTCTTGATAGAGAATAATCCAGGAGACAGAGCATAATGTACTGCAGCCAAGGATAGCACTGATAAAAAATCAGACCTAGAAGACCTGAGCCTGACTTTCAGGTCCCATACCTTGCACACATCATGCTGCTTACCTGAATCCTCAAACTGGCCCTCTAGACAGTCCTTCTCCTAGGCCTCCTCCATCAAAAATGATGACAATGACAAAAAAATTTGGTCTCTCGTGTCAATATTTGCACAGCTGAAGTGCTAGCAACCACAGTCATCAGCATCATGCTAAAGTCTGAAGCAGAACCTGTAAGAGGAAAGGGTCTTTGTCTGTCATGTGCAAACTGCAGAGCACTTGGAAGCTCTCTGGTTTCCAGCACTGAGCGGAGAAACTTTAAAGGATGAGTAACAACAGAAATACTTAACTACAAGAAGCCAAAACAAAAGGGATGATTTTCATGTGCACACCATTTGATCCCAGGAAAAGAACAATGGCATGGGCCAGAATGACCACACCACTAACCTAGGTGGAAACGTGACATGAGATTTACAAAAGTCAAATGAAAGTACACAGATACCCATGTAATGAACTGCAAAAGGACCCTCTAATTTAATATGTGCAACACACAATGTGCTGGTATACAAACATATTTTAAAAATACTTTTTCTAAACTGTGATTAAACAATGTTTACACACAATAAGCATGTAAAGTAAATTCCCTTGAAGATAAGGCAGCCAAACAATTATAAAACACATTTAGTGTCAAAATATAACATAACATGCATACATTTTGTAAATATACAAAATCATTTAAGAAGATTTAGAAGGTTTCTGATGTTATGGCCTGACTGAAAAGTAAGACAACTATGAATTAAAAAAATATATGCTAAACAAATGCTTTGGGGCAGGAGTCAAGTTGTAGAAGAAAAACAAAAGTTATGTACTTACCATAACGAGTCAATCTGATTTAGCCAGTGGCTTATCAGACATCGGACAAATCCTCAAGACTTCAGGTAGCTGGGCTCCGTCTTTAATCTTCCACTCCTCAACAGACACCTCAAACAGAATCTGTCCCATTTTAATTTAACGCTACAACAAATTTCTCACATAAAGGAAGAGGATGACAGGACTCCAAAAAAAAAGGTACTTGAACCTTCCCCCCACTCAGTCATCAAGACAAAGACTCGGCAAAATGATGAGATAAGTGGGAGGGAAGGCTGAACCAGACAGGAACAGTCAACACAGATCCATCATTATGGTAGTAATAAAAAAGGCACAGATACTGGGTAAAACGCTCGGTATTCACCTCAAAGCGAAAAATAACAAAATAACGAACAAACCACTACTGAAGGAAGAAAAACAAAATTTAATGAGAATTTAGCGCTTTCACGATCCAAACTGATTGCTTCTTCAGACTTAAATCATACTACTGAATAGCCAAATTTTAAATTAAGAGAGCGCCTATCACAGTGGAGAATGTACCAACTAAATTGGAAAGTGCATTTATCTAAAAGCTTTAATTACTTAAACGTTAAAATATTAAAAAATATAAAACTATTAGTAAAATGTATACATAGTACATATTAATACAAAAAAAAAACACTTCACACACATAATTTTAATGTTTCAATGGTCTGGCTTTCAAAATGGGTTTAAGTGAATTAATACCATTAATTCCAGGGGATTTAAGTGATACCATGCCATTAATTCCAGGGGGTTTATCAGCCTGCAGTTTCATAATCCACTTCTGTTCAACCTCTGTTCTGTTCTTATTATCTCCACCTCTCAAGCTTTCTGATAAAATCTCTAATACAAAAAAGTTAAAACATGGTGCATTCTTGTACATGCTTAGCCAGTGCACTAGTTTCCTTATTTTTTTTACAATGTCCCTCATATGTTCCAGAATTCTATCTTTAAGGCATCTATTTGTCTTACCGATATAAAAAGCATTGCAGTATTTATAAAAACTAAAATAGACCACATTCTGCATTTTACAATCTGCACTGAAGTCAGCCTCAACTTTAAATTTCTGACTTCTGTGCAAAAAGAAGAGCTTGAATATAAGTACTTACAGGCTGTACAATTTCTGCAGGGGAAGGTGCCTACTCTGTTAGAGCATTTCTTGCTGGTCATTTCTGAGGACTTATAACAGAGCTGCCTCTTAAGTGACTTTCTATTAATAAATGAGTAATGTGGTACTGTATCAATTACATTGTCTAGTTCAGTTATCGATAATATATTCCAGTTATTTTTGAAAAATGTTACAAAATAACTATCACTAGAGTATGATACTGGAAATCTAATTCTGTAATTATTAGCCCTAGAATTACTAGGGCTCCCTTCTGTTGAATGGGAAAAATAAGGTTTGCCACTACTATTACATACTTCATACATATGACTGACACATTCATCTGTCTCAGTTTGATTATAGCCCCTATCCATGAAATCTTGCCTCAAAATAGAGACTGCTGCATTTAACCCCTCATCTGTGTTATGTATCCTGCTCATTCTCAAGAACTGCCCCTTGAGAACATTCTTACTCACATGTCTAGGGTGCATACTTGATTTTTGTAGGATGCAATTTTTTCTGCTAGGTTTTCTGTACAGGTCTGTAGTTAATCCCCCAGGTTGCATCCTACTTTTACATCTAAAAACTCTATTCTCTCATTAGAGTACTCATAAATGAACCTCAGTAAGTTGGTAGACATATGAAGATAATCAATAAATTGTTCTAATCTTTCTACTGTACTTCATAAAAGGAAGACGTCATCTACAAAACGTACATACTGTAAAATTGCATCACTAAAATCATTGCCTTGGAGTAGAGTATTGTGCTCCCATTGTACCAATGCTATTTATACATTTTACTAATAGTTATACATTTTTTTTAACATTTATAGCATTTAAGTAATTAAAGCTTTTAGATAAATGCACTTTCCAATTTAGTACATTATCCACTGTGATAGGCTGTCTTTTAATTAAAAATTTGGCTGTTCAGTAGTATGATTTAAGTCTGAAGAAATGATCAGTTTGGATCGTGAAAGCGCTAACTTCTTATTAAATTTTGCTTTTCTTCCTTCAGTCATGGTTTGTTCGTTATTATTTTTCTCTTTGAGGTGAATACAGAGCATTTTACCCAGTATCTGTGCCTTTTTTATTACGTTTACTTTGTATGGATTATAGTGCTGGGACATGGCTGAAGGGTATGGAGTAGATCTCGACTCTAGTCAAGGAAGGAATGCAATGCCGCAGCACCGCCCGAGCCATTTTAGTCGACTTTTATTTATTGAGAATGATCCCTTGATGGAGAATCCAGTATTTCCAGATACTAGTATGGCTGCAATAGACCAGGAAACACACACTAAATTCTGGGAAAGATTTAGAATTTTTGAAAACAAACTACACAAACTTAAGAGGTTTCAGTGGCAAAGATTCCACTTAGAAGCATCACTCAAATTACAAGATAGTCCCAAGGGGACTAAGGGTGTTTACTATGCCCACCTATGGAGATATGTATCCCGATCTTCTGCAGAAATGGTAGCAACTGAATCTACAGCTCAGCTAGGATTATATGCACCTACTGATAGAATACCTTCTACCACAAGAAAGAGACACTCAGTAGTGAGCTAGAGGTGCCACAGAATGACTTGTGCTCTAATTTTTCAACTGATGTTACAGGAAGCAAGCTTGATGATCTGCATGAAAGTGTTTTGAACTATGAAAAAAGGCTGCAGAACACCAAGCTTAAAAAACTGCAGAGACTTGAATAATTTCCAGCACAGAGAACTCTTTTCTTGACCTAGGCAGTCCAAGCAATGTCAAGAAACCCCTCCCAATTTAGATGACGTGAACTCACAAGCAGCGACGCCCCTTATGCCTAACCAAGAGATGCAAATCTCTACACGTGATTCAAGTGACAGGAAATTCAACAACTCCCCCTGTATCCCAGAAGTCAAAGGAAAGTAAAAGACCTTTGGGAGACAGTTCAGTAGCTAACCATGCCAAAAACAGTTCAAGTAATGAAGCAGTTTCTTTCCCATTAGTTGCCCAACAAACTGTAGAGACTTCAATTCTACCTTTTGTACTAAAAAATGCATTACCAATCAGAGAGAGATGGAAGAGGAGAGGGAGAACTCGTCAAACACAAAAAGGAGATATACGCCAGAACCAAATGATAACTCACAGCAAGAATCAAATAACCTGGTAATCAATCTTTCTTCTTTTCAATTAACAGAAGCACAGTCTTCACTGTTGAATAAAGGACTTTCCTTCATTCCTGTGCAAAAAACAGTAATGGTAGATTTGCTGACAGAACTCAAACTTTTTGGCAGGAACTTAACCTTAAAAACCATGTTTAAGGACAGTGAAGCTGGGAATGATTATTGTTTTAAAAGACCCAGCACTTTTGTACCCAAGATGCATCCCATGGTAGAGGCTTATGTTAATGTACATGAAAAACAAATTAGGGAAGATTTTTTAGAAAATAAACCAGTAATGTTTTATAATTTAAATAGAGATGAATCTGAAGCTCTTACACAACTAAAAGCAATGTAGTTCATAGAAAGTAGACCAGCTGATAAAGGGGGAGGGGTTGTCATTATGGACAAAATGTTTTATGTGCAGCAGATGCTTGAACTTCTGAATGACAGGGAAACAAACCTACAAATCACTAAAACTATGGTTAGAGGTGTTACTGACAAAACTTCTGTCCTAATTTTTGATTTATTAGTGTCCTGTCAAATTATGGAGGAACTTTTTAAATATTTTTCTGTTGACAATCTGGTAGTTCCTATTATTTATGGACTACCAAAAGTACACAAAGATCTGACGTGCCCCTCAATGAGACCTATAGTCTCAAGTAGAGGCTGGGCAACTGAGGCTATATCCATTTTTGAAGAGAAGAGCTTGCACCCTGTTTTGGAAACTTGTGGTACTATATTAAGAGACACTAAGACATTTCTTGGCTTACTTTATGCTAAAATGAGAGAGCTGAATAATGACTTTCTTTTTATTACGATGGACATAGTATCTCTCTTTACAGTAATACCTAATGAATGGGGCATTGAGAATGTACGTGAATTGCTATGTACTAAAAATGTTTTTACTTCTGCTAAAATTAACCTGATATGTAACCTACTTGAGATTATTTTGGAGAATAATGTGTTCATATTTAATGAGACTTTTACTTGCAAAAGATTGGTGTGGCTATGGGCACAGCTTGTGCCAATAGCTACGCCAACCAAGCATTGGTACAATGGGAGCACAATACTCTACTCCAAGGCAATGACTTTAGTGATGCAATTTTATGGTATGTACGTTTTGTAGATGACGTCTTCCTTTTATGGGGAAGTACAGCAGAAAGATTAGAACAATTTATTATCTTCATATGTCTACCAACTTCTTGAGGTTCACTTATAAGTACTCTAATGAGAGAACAGAGTTTTTAGATGTAAAAGTTAGTAAGATACAACCTGGGGGATTAACTACATACCTGTACAGAAAACCTAGCAGAAAAAATTGCATCCTACACAAATCAAGTATGCACCCTAGACATGTGAGTAAGAATATTCTCAAGGGGCAGTTCTTGAGAATGAGCAGGATACATAACACAGATGATGGGTTAAATGCAGCAGTCTATTTTGAGGAAAGATTTTATGGATAGGGGCTATAATCAAACTGAGATAGATGAAAGTGTCAGTCATACGTATGAAGTACGTAATAGAGACTGCTGCATTTAACCCATCATCTGTGTTATGTATCCTGCTCATTCTCATTCTGCCCATTAGGTTTGCCACACAATGTTCTGCCTCTCAATGTATAAGCAAAGGAAATGCAGTCTGACAGCCACTTGGATAATGTCACTTTTGACACAGGTCTGCCCAATTTGGATTTCAAAAAAAGGAACAACTGGCTGGATTTTCTAAAGATTTTTGCCCTGTCCAGGTAAAATTTCAATTGTCTATACACATCCAGGCAATGCAGCAAATACTCACCCTTGTTCGGGAAACTAGAAAATAACACAGAAGGTGAATAAATCTATTCAAATTACTCTCTGAAGCTACACCATGCAGAAAGGAAGGATTGGTGCGGAGTGAAAGCCTATCTTTGTGAAATACCAGATACAGAGAAGAATCTAGTGCTTACAGCTCGGAGACTCTCCTGGGTGAGGTAATGGCCACAAGAGACAAAAGTTTTCCAAGACAACTTTAGATCTGAAAACAGAAGATGGTTCAAAAGGAGGGCCTGCAAGGACCTGCAACATGAAAGGCAAACCCAGGGAGACCAGATCCCGAAAGGAAAGACAAAAAAAAATGTACCTTTGAGAAATGCCTTGGAAATTTTTAGAGCAGCCAAAGGAACATTATCTCTACAGACATGAAAATTGTAAGTGGATGCCAGTTGTGCTTTGATTGCACAAAAACTAGAGCCTGAATTAAACAATTCAGGAAAAAACTGTAGAACTAACTAAGGGAGCAGAAAAAGGATCAAAATCATTGAGATTCCGACCACACCATAAAACATTTTAATTTACTGGAACACACTTTCCTAGTGGATAGTTTTTGGGATGAGAATAAAACATGCACAACACAGACAGCTTCGGATTCCTGGCAATCAAGGGAACTGCAGAAACCATGTGGTTAAACTTGAGGGACTGCAGACTGGGAGGATTCAGACCCACTGGATGAGAAATGAGATCCAGAGTGGGCTCCAGAACCCAAGAAGGGCATCCCAGAAGAGGCCACAGAAAGGAAAACCACAACTTATGAGGTCAGAAGGGAGCTATGAGGATCACTGTCACTCTGCAATGGGCTGGCTTCTGTAAAAACTTGACAATCAGAGGAACTGGGGGATAAACATACGGGATACCCAGGGGCCAAGCACACAGAAATGTGTCTCTGGGTGACTGCCTCTGAGGGGGTACCAAGGCATCATAGCGACTGCATTTGGTGTTGGAAGGGGAAGCAAAGAGGTTCCAACATAGAGTGCCTCAGCGTCAAAAGAAGAAGAATATGTCTGCTCAAACTATCAGCCACAATGCTGGACCTCTCCAGAATGTGCACTGCAATCAGAAACCAATGACAAGAGATCACCCATTGCCAAACCTTTAAGGTCTCTCAAAAAAGAGGATAGGAACGTGTTCCTCCCGCTTGTATAGACATATGGTCCATCTGGATCGAAATCACACAGCTGGGAAGGATATCCTGGAAGGCCTGTGATACAAGAATAACTACTTCATCATCTTCAGGACACTGATGTGAATACTGGCCTCTGCAGAAGAGCAGGACCTCTGAACTGTTCTCCCTTCAAAATGCCCCCTACCTAAGAAGGACTGCATCCGTGGTGACAATGCCCACAGGATGGTGAAGACCTGTCTCCCACTGGTCACTGAAGGTGATTGTAGTCATCACCAAAACTGATCGTGACACACCTTTGTCAACCTGATGGGAGAGTCCACTGCAGATTCCTCATGTCATACCTCGCTAAAGGGGACAACCCTACTGAAGCTGCCATGTGGCCTGAGAGTTTCAAAATCACATCAGCTGGAGGTTTTACAAGAGTAAGCACAGATACAGCCTGGGATCGAAGGCTGATCACTCTGGAACTTGGCAATTCGACTGATGGTATCCAAGTGGCAACCTATGAATTATATGGTCTGAACAGGTAGTAGACTCTACTTTAGGTAACTGACCGTTATCCCTAACTGGCCGCACAACTGGAGTTAGGTATCCCTGGCCATGACTAGAAATGTTCTCATGGGAGCAGTGAGGAGCCAATTGTCCAGATATGGAAATACCTGAAATCCATGCAAATGAAGCCAGATTGCAACCACTGCCATGCACTTGAACACCCAGGGGGGTGTTGCTGGCACTGAATGGCAGGGCTCTGAACTGGTAATGACTGGCCTCCAGGAGGAAGGGGAAAAACCTCCTTGAGATCCTCTCCTTGAAACCTATTAAGCACATCTACTCATCCTAACTCAGCAAAGGTAGAACAGACTGCACCACGACCATCAAAAATGTGGTCAGATTCACAAAGGGATTCAATCTGCTCAAATCCAGAACTGGCTTGGAGGTCTGTGCTCTTGTTTGGTACCAAAACACCTTGAGAAGACTCCAGATCTTTGTTAGTCTGATTGGACCTCTTGGATGCCTATTTGCCAGCAGCTTCTGAAACTCTAACTCTGCCTACAGTGTCTGACAGGATGGAATATCTTGGAGATGTTTGTGATGGAGCTTTGGAACTTCTAAAAAGGGAATGGTATAACCTGTGGATTTAACTCAACACCAATGCATCCAAGGTGATGGCCTCCCAATGTTTTGGGTGAAGAGTCAAGCAAGCCTCAACTGCCTCTAGCGCAGGACAGTCGGCCAGCCCTTCAGGATCGCTGAAAAGGCACACCAGAGAAAATTCCGCAGAAACCCTGATTTTGTGAACCATCACCTGCCCCCATAGGCGGCACCCATTATGATAGCACACCCGGCCACAGGTAGAACCCTCAGAAAGTGTGCCCTGGGAAGACTGCTGTGATTTTTCAAAAAAAAAAGTCTCTTTACTCTTAGGCCCAAACACGGAACAGCCACTGAAAGGGGAATTAACAAAGGATACCTTGAAACAGTCAGCAAAGTTATACAGCCGCATCAAGTGTGGTGTCACATGGCAATGCTGTTGCTAGCTGCTTGGGACACTCCATCAATTGTGTTTGCAATGAGTCTCATGGCAACACCGGCAACAGATTGAAAAGTAGACGGTTCAGTCTCCCATGTCTTTTGAACTTCTGGAGATTGCTGAGTCTTCACGTTCCTTCAGATTTCAGCCACAAGATCATGCTGAAGCCTTGTCAAGTGGGCTAAACAGTTGACAGCCCTCACAGTGAATGTCTCTGAGGCACAAGATCGATTCACTACATGGTCAAAAGCTAGAGATTCTCTGTTCGGGGGATGGACCAAGGAACTCTCCTCAGGAGATTTCCTTCTTGGTGGCTGCTGTCACCACAATCGCATCCATGGCTGGGCCCTTACAACAATCCGGTCAATCCTTGAGAGGGGCAACAATTTTGTCAGGCTTCTTAGGAACAGGCTCCACTATGTCAGATTCCTTAAATGCCCTCCGAGAAACTAGGTCATTGAGCACATCCAGACGGGGAACCACCTAGGGTGTGGATGGTTCCACACTAAAGGCCTCCAAAAATATTGACGCCGTCAGAAAGGGGGCTTCAGTGGTCCAGCCCTGCGCTCGAAAAGAAGCTCCAAGAGAATACCAAAGGAGGAGTCATTTTGCAGTGACCAGGGGAGCCCTCTCCTTCTTTGAGGTCAGTATCCTCTGGGAAGTCAAGGTGCTTCCAATTGCCGGAGACCTTCCACTCAGGAGATGCTGCTGTATTGGGGGGAAAAAGGTAGGATGCCAGATCAGGAAGCAGACTGAAGAACAGCTGGCACGGGCTGTCTAGGAGCAGGCTGATGACTGCCCGCAGGCGCAGATGAAAATGAGGATGGAACACCAGCTGAAGAAGACCGACCCATCTCCTGAGCAAGGAACATCCACTCCATGTCAAAGGTGGAGGTGGAAGCTGGCCTTGTGGGGCTGACATTCCCAGTAATCAAAGATACCGGAGACATGCCCAAATCTGGTGGAGCTACGCTTTGCACAGATTTCAAGACTGGAGCCAAGCTGTTGAAGGTCAAAGCTCCAAGTGTGTGCGTGTGTGTGTGTGGGGGGGGGTTGAAGCTGGAATCGTCAAACCTGACCTGGAAATGCCAACCTTGTTGCCAAGGCTCCGAGGTCCATGGCTGGATCAAGACCAAGGTACTAGTCTGAGCAGATGATGGACAAGTCATCCGATCCAGAGGGTGGAAACACAGCGGGGTCCGAGAACCTTGGAAATACAGGGACCAAGTTAGGAAACCAGGGTGATGGAGACAAGGTTCTGGGAAGCAGTCCCGGACCTGAAGGGATAAGACCTAATTGCTTCTAAGTCTGCAAAAAGAACCTCATCAGCTGCTCCAAGTCTGATACTTTGAAAACACTCGATGACAGAGTGGAAGAGGCCACAAATGGGGGCTTGGAGGGCCACCAATGCATCCAAAAGGGTAGCACAAGTCAGAAGAGGGTCTGGGCGGGGAGACAGAGGAGTACTTCTTTCGATCCACTCTAAAGGGCTTGGAGTCCTTGGGAAGGTACTGAGGCTTGTCAAAGATGTCCTTTCGGTGCCAAAGAAAAAACAGTGAGATGGAGACCCTTAAGGACTCACTTAGCCCTCTCACTAACTGCCCTAGACCAGATTCCCTTGCAGATTAGGAAGAGGAACTGAGGTGCAGAGCCCACAAACAACAGTTGCACTTACTGGGCACATCTCGTGAGGGCAGCTTGTGCCCAACAAGCAGTACATTTTTTGAATCCCTTATCCAGGGATAATGGAGAATCTAGCAACAAATACACACAATACACAGAATAAAAACACTACACTAAACACACACTAGACAGAAAACTATCCTGCTTAGAAAAAGAGAATCACAGTGCAACCAACAATGCACAAAGGCGGGAAAAGCCTGCTAAATATACACACACAAAAGAAAACAATTCTACACCTAAAACTAGCCAAACTACCTAAACTATTCTACACATAACCTACAAAATACTCTATCGAAAGGGTAGAGGAAGAAAATAGAAAAAAGCTTACACAAAAGCACCAAAAAAGATACTTTTTATGGACCCACAGATCGAGCTACAGACAGGAGTGACATTACTCTAGATCCAAGGTGTTTGTTGAGGAGTGGCAGATTGTGGTAGGGAAGGTGGAGCCGAGGGAGTTGAAGTCTTGAGGATTTAGTCAGCATTGGACAAGAGTCGGATTTGATAACCCACAGATTGAACCAGATGGAGAAGACAACATCAGATCTTAGGTTTCCACTGAATCATCTGACATGAGACATACAGAAACTCCTTCCTGCTTTAGAGAGGTTATATACTGGCAACAGAGGTGCCACTAAAGAAAAGTGGTGTGCTCTTAAAATGTAATACCTAATATCAGACCTTCTCGGGTAAAAGATATTTTTCTTCAATTGCCCCACATTCTCTCCCTTTGCTGACAACAGGGCTGCTCCTACAAATCCAAAGTAGGAATCTTTGCAGACATGTACCAAATTATACCCAATTAAGAAGGTTATCTTCATGCACCTTGTGTACCAAAACACTACATACTCACCGAATGCAGAAGGAGACATCTGTTGCATTAGTGCTCGGCATTCTAAGGGGCGGTACAATGAAACCAGCGGCGAAGTTGCTCTATCAGCTCCAAGTGACTGACCACTTGTACCTAATCAACAGGAATCCAAATGAAGAATTTAAAAATTAAGTGAACATAATTTTCCCCACCCCATTTAATTTTCCACATTATTACGCCCCAGGATGAATAACTCCTGCCATTACTAAGGGAGGGAGTACACAGTTGGGGGCAGGCAAATGACTGCCTTCACAACTTCTGTCAACTTTCTCAACATCTACTTAGAGGATATGAAATACAGAAGCAGCCATCCATCCCATTTTCCCTACAAGGCACATTCTTTACCCCAAATGATACACAGCTTCTCCAATTTGACTGTTGAATGCTAGCAATTACAAAAGGTAAAGAGACAAAGCTCAAAAAATTTAAGACCATATTAATGCTGTTAAGCTGCTTAAAATGAAACTTGTGTAGATCACGTGACAAGACCTAGCTCCTACTCCAAATCATACCTCAACTGCCCAGATTTTGCCTTGTATTTGTGATCTGCCCTGGATTCATTTTCTAGAAAATCACTGAGGATTACAAACAGTAAATAAAGCCATCCATTAAAATTTCAGTGTTCAGAAAATGCATACTGATGCAAAATATATGGCTTTATCAGTTTTTAAGGGACTGGAGTAATATTTAAAACTGTCCTTGATTTTTGGGCCTTTGTCCCCCTCCATTAGTCTTGCCCTTTCCCCAATACTTGAGCAAAGAAGTTAAGAGCTATGCTTTTTATTAATAGAAAGATCAACAGGATGCCGCACAAATATAAAGCGCAGTGTGGCCACTATGGACAGCAAAAAAACAAGAATAAAACAATGTAACAATGCTTCTATCAGTACTGGAATGGACACCAAAAATAAATTCTGACTTCAACAAACAAAACAAAGGAAACTGACATGAAAAGGGCAAATGCACTACAAGATTAATGTACAAATGTGGGGCACGGCACAGGGCCTGGTGAAAAAGCCCAGTATCCTGACCTACCTGCTGGAATGTATTCCACACCCTGTCAACCATTTACATTTTACAAATTGTGTTAGATGTCACAGCTATAAATATCCAGAAATTTCAAGCAGCACAAGACTTAATGGTACTCTAACTTCACCTGCCCTTTAGTTTACTTAGTGTGTTCAATTAAATTAATTGAACTATGCCAAAGGCATAACTAAGACTGTGCAAAGTTTGCAGTGCATTATTAGCAGCTCTTTTTGACCCTGGAAATCCTCTGGTGTGTGTGGTTTTAAAGATGACTTGTTTTCTTAGTTACTAAGATCAGAGCAACACAAACCTGCCTTTCTCAGTTTCCTTCCACTCTCAGTATCTCCGCTTTCTATACCTTTAACAATTCATTTGCACAAATCTTACATGAATTCACTGCATTCGTATTCCTACCATTTCCTGTCTGTATTCTTCATTACTACCTTATTTCACTAGATTACAATACTGTTAATTCCTACTTCTCTGTAATGCTTTGGGCCTAGGTCATGGCTAAAAGGTTTTGTACCAGTCCACTATCCAAAAAAAAAAAAAAAAAAAAAAAAAAAAAAATAAAACCGTCTGTAACAAGACAGAGCTAAGTAAAGAAATCATGAGGCATTATGTAGCATTATGTCTCTGCAAACCACAAACAGATATGGGAGCACATTACATGCAAGATATCTACCTGCCTGTATCAACTGATAAAGATGCTTAGAAAGCTACAGAAAAAAATTAAATCACCAAGGAAAGGAAAGTAGTTATCATGCAGGAGTACATAACAGTGGCACAACTGCATAAATAAACTTGTTAGCTTACTGACCCGGCAAAAAGCAAAACGTAATTAGCTGTGACAGTGCCCTTACAATACATGTATGTTAAACTGTACCTGGTATACCCTGTGCCACCTAGCACTGTAGACTATACTTCACTCAAAAGGCAGCTTCCATTCACAAAGACATAATGGTCTACAAAATTATGTTCCTTCATGTGGTTCTTTTCAAGGTTGCCTATGCCTGGCTATATAAACCTTATATCAGCTAACTCACTCAGACAAATCCCTCCACTATGAAATGCCAAGGATATGCAAAGACAATGCAGGAAAAGCCTTCTCAGCAAAGGTATTCAAACAGGAGAATAGCTCTTCAGCTCAAATATCTGAATACAGAACAGTTAATAGACAAGGATCCCACAAAGGGCTGACCACCCAAGCCATTTGTGTGCATTGTGAAGTGTCGAGAGAGACTTGTGTTCTTTGAAGTAGGGTATTTTTTCATGAGTTTTCTAAGAAATGACCTTGGAATGGTTAGTCATTTCTTAATACTATACTGTCCATTAAGGAATCGTTTACGATGCATAACCTCCCTTTACTGCAGCAAACTACACAGTACAGCAACACTGTTTTACTACTACTAGTCACTTCATTAGAAAACTACACTTTTCTGTCTGGTACTGCAGATTTTTTATAAAGTCTACTAACAAAAGTGAATCTGGTTAAAGATCAACAAATGTTGCCATACTGTTAACTGTCCTTCAATAAAACTTTTAGTTAATGGAATGCTTTCTGGTATAAGGCAAGGTTACATGCTCTGTCCCTATCTAATCTTTGTAATGAACCCTTAATGAGGTATGTCTCGCGCAATAAAAGAGTTACCATTATAAAGGCTAAAGGGATCAAGATAACAATACAACTCCTTATTAATATTCTGGTATTGGTCAGAAAAGGCATTTCTTAACAGTACGTTTGGAGCTAACAAGCAACTCTATTAGATTGAATAACGGTATAACTAAAAATGGAAAAAAAATAACAGTGCTTGTTGCTGAACCCATTTTCCAGAGTTACGGACATTGAAACAAAAGAAATTTAGGTATTAACATTACATTTATATCTGGAAACTTACTTAAAAACTTTAGGTGACCATAGGTAGAACTAATGGCACAATCTGTTACCTTTATTTTAACCAGTAATTAAAACACACAGGAATAGTCAGGTACACTAAAAACAGCAACTGGTAAAACTAATTTAATACACAGACACAACAGTTATTTGTCATGTAGGAAAACCAATCAAATAAAGGTCTTCCTTGGAAAAGCTGTTTATGCCTATAGCAAGTGAAGGACCTAACATTCCAAAGACACTACTGTACTTCGTTACATCCCATCTGACTAAACTGATTCTACAGACATTTAGAAATTTAATGGTCTAAGAACTTACCAAAAGTAAATCTTGAACTACAGAAATAACTGCATGCAAAACACTTTTGTAGACTAAAAGGGTTAAGAAGATACTTTCAAAGAAAAGTACGCTTGTGTAAGAATATACCATAACAGTATAAGCTTGAACAGATCACTGCTGCAGTACTCTTGCCAATCAAGAAGTATCCTACCAGGGCATACCATATGGCCTTCCAGTTTACAAACACATGGACACTTTCCTCTTGTGTCGTACATCTCACCTACGCACAAGACTACATGAAAGTACATAAAGGGTCATGTGGGTGCGAAAATCTTCCAAGCTTTCTTGCCCCATGCTTCAGCAAAAAAACAGTCTAAGGCTAATAGTCTTAAGAAAATGATCTCAGATAGAGGAATAATGAGGGGATGGGTTAATTAAGGATCTACCTTGGTCAAAGGAAGATAGAATAATACAGACATGAGGGAAGGAGAGAGGATACACGTACTCCAACAGAGATCTAATGGAATATCTGTTATGCTAAGTTCTTACAAAACTGCACTGCAGATTCATAGGTCAATACTAGGGCTGTTGATCCACAGGCCCATTAGTAGGATAGCCACAACACCCCAAATTAAAGGTGCCACTGACATGACTAATTTATACCTAGTTTAAACTTCTTTCCATGAGGGCTTAAGGGGCCAGACCTGGGCTGTATCTACAGCTACACCTACATTCATCCAGGGTCAGGGCGCTACTTTGCTTTACATTCATGTTCTTCATTAGATAACTATTGCAGTACTACTGACAACTGGGAAGATTCCCAAAGCTTTTATGCTGACTGAAAGGTGGCACAGGCTACAAAAACTGAGGTCTAGTACATCTTATAAAATGGATCTGCCAAAACCAGCTCTGGCTATAGTGAAAACATAAATCTTACAATGTTTACTAAATGTATGACTGGATGTCAAAGTTGCTGCTTCCAGAATGATCTTGAATCCAGACTTTTGAAATCAGGTCCTAAAGAGGCAACAGCTCTATAGGTGTGACCTGATCTTGGAGAGATTCTCCATGGAAAGAGCAACAAAAAGCAATGGCAAGAGAAATTTCCCTGGAGATGGTCTACTTAGAAACTGGGAAGCCTATATTTTTCTGATCAAAGAAAAAAAAAATAATGGTCAAATTTTCTGATGACTTTTGCATTGTCCAAACAGAATTTTAGCCGTCTGTGGACACTTACTAAATAAATAATTATTTTTCCCGTCTTCTGAAGACTGTCCCAGACTGATTAAGAGAAATTTCCGTGACCACCCAAGGCATAAATGATGGCTAGTTCAAAGGCTTATTTAAAAGGAGGAAGGATTAGTTTTTCAAGATCATAGTTCAGCTTCTCAAGGAGGATGAAAGGATTCTCCTGGGGTCAGATATGAAGGATGTCTTTTAGGAATTAACCTCAATGTGAAGAAAAATGGGATCCATAGTTAAGCAGACTAAAATGAATGACAGATGCCCCTTGACTGAGGGATACGCCAGCCCAGAGTTGAGCAGCTCACACTAACATTGAAGGATAAGTGTCATCGCCTGCTGATAAGGGTCCTGTCTTTTTGCTGTGACGCAAATAAAAAAATCATTTTTATTTGGAAATGCAAGATTTGCCTATTGCAGGTTTCCTGGCCTCCTTTATTACGTGTAGCAAATCTTCAGAGTAAAGGTGGCGGAAGGGAATTAGAAACATATCATCCAAGCAGTCATTATCAAGACTTTTTCGATTTGGATGAATTACAGAACCCTGTTGTTGTATGAGCAAGACCATGCTGTGAGGGAACTCAGCAAAAACAAAGTCACTGGAAGCACTTTCGGATCATCTTTCTGAACTCTCAGAAAGCCCTTTAGAACGGTAGGAAAGGCATAAAGGAATTTCCCTTTGCAGAGATTGATAAGGCATCCATTTTCCATGTTTCCCTGCATGAAACTCTGGAGCAGAACATTCTAAGCTGCCTGTTCAGAGTGGAGGCAAAAAGGTTTACCTGGTAAGGTCCGCACTGACGGAAAATCTGAAAAGATTTCTCTTTTTAATGTCCATTTGTGAGAGTTTGCATCGGATCTGCTCAGGCTATAATGTTTTGAAAAAGGCATACACAGAAGATTAATACTACTTACAGGATACACCTGTTGCACCTTTATGGGCTTGCTGGCCATCTGATCTCTGATGGGATGTAGGTTGCCAACAGAAACAGACTGTGATGAAGAACAATTTCCCAAGCCCTCATGGCTAACCCACAGAGACGACAGGATTTTGCCCCCCTTTGTTTGTTGACATACCACATGACTGTGGTATTGTCTATCAAAATTTGAAGTGACGATATACGTCTGCACCTGTCCCATCTTGAACATACTCTTTGGACTTTGATGCCCGTGGAATAAGCTTCTTAAACCAGACCTGAAGCATCTATGAAGACTTTCTGATGGGGAGCAGGAACCAGAAAAGGCACTCCCAAACTAAGTGATACCCGGTTGACCTACTACTTACACTCCTCCCTCATGAAGGGAAAGAGTGGAACTAGTAAGTTCAGAGGGTGATAATACTGTACCCAAACGGAGTATGGCTAGTAGAAGCACTTGCATCACTCATGCCATGAAACCCAGGGCTCTCAAAATCCCTGTTGTAGTGGTCACTTCTAAAAATGGAAGGGACAGTAAGTATGAGGTCAGAAACTGTACTCGACTAATGAAGGAATGCCATCATGCAAAAATTGTTCAGTTGGCATTCCAGAAAAACTAGATTGTGTGAAGGCTGCAAGGTGGATTTATTCTTGTTTAAAGTGTAATCTAGGTGAAGAAATAGATACACAGTGAACTGTACCATCTTGCAGAGCTTTTTTTCTCTTGAGGTAGACTGGATTAGATCATTTAAATAACGGTAAACATATAGAAACCTTGAAGCCAGCAGAATGCTATCACATTGGCTAAACAATTCATGAACACGCATTGAACTGCAGAAACATCAAAGGGCAAAACAGAAAAATGAAAATAAGAGCCGTGATCTGATGAACAGGAATGTGAAGATAGGTGTCCTTCAAGTCAAAAAGTAACCAGAAAAGCTTGCAGGAAGATCACAAGATGACGACTTTGGAAAGAGAACATCCCAAATTTTGAAAGTATTAGGAAAGTGTTCAGAACTGATAAGTCCAAAATGAGTCTCCGTCTGCCCTTCTTTTCTTGGTACAATGAATTTTTGGTGATATGGGAGATTCTATGGTGCCCAGATGGCATGGCACCAAAGGAAGACCATCCTCCTCTTAGCAAAGTATAACTTACTTCCATTAGTTTTTTTGGGCTCAGGATATGTGGCAGATCATCTGAGAACATGCACCTAAAGTAATGACAGTTAAATGATCCACACTACCTGCATTAAGAGTTACCTAGTTAGGTGAACTATGGATCCTTTGTTCTGAGTTGAGAAACCCATATACTTGGAAACAGGATCAGTTCTGCTTTTAAAAGCTCCAGAAGCATGAACTATTGCTGTCTCAGAATACCAACAACATTTATGGCTTATTCTCCTTTATCTTGTGTAACACTTGGGGGAACAAAGGTGAAGGAGGATAAAAGCAGACTTGCCTCCATTTACAGAGAAGGTATTTGTTGCCCAGGTCCCCACTTTAGTATCCTGGTGGAGTACTTATTCAGCTGTTTGATTTCCAAGGAAGCACAAGGGTATAACTTGTGGCACACCCCACTTCTGGACTACATTTAGAAATACATCCCTGCTTTGCATCCACTCATTGGGTCGGTTTCTGTTCTGCACAAATGCAATGGGATTAAGTCACCCTTAGGGCCCAAAACAACGTCTGGCCCTACTCTAATGCTTGCAATGCTAACCTGCATATAAGGTGGGAATGAGTACCACCATTTGATGATGCACCTCATCAGTGTCATGTTGTCTGTTTGGATGTAAAGTGTTCCCTGTTGCCAAATGCGCTTGAAAGCTTTGATTACTAAAACTACCGTCACCTCCTTTATGTTGATGTGCCTCTTCCAGAAGTCCCTATCCCAATATCCTCACGAGTTCCACAAGGCTATGCCTGAGTCGTCCATGGTGACATTTGGAGATCCTAAAGAGCTTGTCTAAAGGGTACCCTCCCAAAATGAAGCAGACTTAGGTTATCTGCCAAGAGAGCTTCTTTCTGAGCAAGACAGTAGAGGAATGTGGCACTGCAAGTATTGGACATGCTGGCAACACCTGTTTACATACCACTGTAATTTCCTCGTGTGTAATTTTGCTAGCAGTCAAAATGCAAGACACCATGTAATCCCAAACACTGACAAAACCTCTTGCAGAAATCTGGTTCTAATCAGATATAACCTTATCCAAGGGAAGGAAGAAGTTTTTAAAGTAAACCAAGTGAAGAACTGCTACCCTCTGTCGTCCCAACAAAATAAGCAGCAACCAGTACCATAAATCGTCAACCAGCGTCTTTATTAAAAGTAACAGAAGTAACTAAGCGCTTTCTCCCTTCTCAAAAGGGCATCATCAGAGTTAATTAACAATACGTGTTTTGAATTTAAATAACAAAACGTAAAGCATACACCTCCTTGACCAACCAATCAACACTGTAAGATTCTGAACAGCGTCAATGGTAAAGTGCTTAATCAGATCTTTTTTTAAAAAAATATAATATAACAATAATATAACCAACAGTTGTTAAAATTCTAACTAGCAAATAATTATGCCGTGCTTTATGTATACAATATAAAAGCTAAAATCTGTATTGACCTACACACATAAACTTAATAAATACTTTTAGTAGTAGATAAAACAACTTACAGAATGTTTTTAGATGTTTAACAAACAGTATGCAAAAATTCCAAAAATTCAAATAAACTGAGCTCTGAATTTTAGCATGCTGGCTAAGGATACGTGTTCGTTTATTCCTGGTGGTTTTGATGCATTGAGTCTTAGTTGCCACAAGCACTCCCTTACCTCAAGCAAAATTTTGTCATCACCACCATTTTCCTTATAGGGAATTCTATCAATTATGAAGAACAAAAATCTCTTAAAGTCCCTACATGTCCTACTGTGCATGTAAAGTGCGTTGGTAGTTTTTTTGTTCCTAATATCCCTTACATGTTCCATTATTCTAAGCCTCAACTTCCTCGTGGTTTTACCCACGTAGAAGGAGGTGCAACTTAAACAGGTGGCCAAATAAACCACCATTTTAGTGTTGCAATTTACATGGCCTGGACTGGGAATCGACCTGTTGAAATTGTGCACTGTCACATACGTGACACTCAGGATATGTGGCAGATCATCTGAGAACATGCACCTAAAGTAATGACAGTTAAATGATCCACACTACCTGCATTAAGAGTTACCTAGTTAGGTGAACTATGGATCCTTTGTTCTGAGTTGAGAGACCCATATACTTGGAAACAGGATCAGTTCTGCTTTTAAAAGCTCCAGAAGCATGAACTATTGCTGTCTCAGAATACCAACAACATTTATGGCTTATTCTCCTTTATCTTGTGTAACACTTGGGGGAACAAAGGTGAAGGAGGATAAAAGCAGACTTGCCTCCATTTACAGAGAAGGTATTTGTTGCCCAGGTCCCCACTTTAGTATCCTGGTGGAGTACTTATTCAGCTGTTTGATTTCCAAGGAAGCACAAGGGTATAACTTGTGGCACACCCCACTTCTGGACTACATTTAGAAATACATCCCTGCTTTGCATCCACTCATTGGGTCGGTTTCTGTTCTGCACAAATGCAATGGGATTAAGTCACCCTTAGGGCCCAAAACAACGTCTGGCCCTACTCTAATGCTTGCAATGCTAACCTGCATATAAGGTGGGAATGAGTACCACCATTTGATGATGCACCTCATCAGTGTCATGTTGTCTGTTTGGATGTAAAGTGTTCCCTGTTGCCAAATGCGCTTGAAAGCTTTGATTACTAAAACTACCGTCACCTCCTTTATGTTGATGTGCCTCTTCCAGAAGTCCCTATCCCAATATCCTCACGAGTTCCACAAGGCTATGCCTGAGTCGTCCATGGTGACATTTGGAGATCCTAAAGAGCTTGTCTAAAGGGTACCCTCCCAAAATGAAGCAGACTTAGGTTATCTGCCAAGAGAGCTTCTTTCTGAGCAAGACAGTAGAGGAATGTGGCACTGCAAGTATTGGACATGCTGGCAACACCTGTTTACATACCACTGTAATTTCCTCGTGTGTAATTTTGCTAGCAGTCAAAATGCAAGACACCATGTAATCCCAAACACTGACAAAACCTCTTGCAGAAATCTGGTTCTAATCAGATATAACCTTATCCAAGGGAAGGAAGAAGTTTTACTGGTCTGCATGCAGTAGCACCTCTACAAGCAGTATTTATATTGTGGGGTGAATGCTGTGACATTGGACGAGCCAAGGAGAGCCCTACAGACTGGAAGCAGTTCAGAGTAAATTATATAGCCTTCTGGATCTCTCCCTCCAGGGATGCTGCTTTGATGAGATCATCATGCATGTATACTAAAATGTGAATGCCCTTATTCCTGTAAAGGACGGTTACTGGAACCAGACACTTTGCAAAGACACTGGTTGCAGCTGATAAAACAACAGGCAAGGAGTTGAACTGGCAGTGGAATTTTCCTGCACAAACCAGAAGAAACAACTATCTTGGTTATGGAGATGTGGTGAAAGGTGTCTTTTAGATCCAGAGGAAGGAATGTGAGCTTGTGCATGAGTTATGATAGAAGGCTCTACATGGTTACAATTTTAAGCTTTGTAACCTTAATTTTGATACATCCAGAATGCTTCTCAAACTCCCACAACGTGTATGTAGTAGAAACTTATGTCTTACTCTCTCTGATTCCTTCTTTATGGATTCCATGAATAATAAACCTTTTTAGCAGGGGAAGGATAAGATGCACCTGATTCTAGGGAATGCCTAAAAAATTTTTTTTTTATAAATGCAGTCTATAATTGTGCTTTAAGCATCTGTAGGACCCCACATGTCATGACTGACATCACCCACATCTGTATAATTTGGGCTGGTCAGACTCGTATAGAAGGGTTAGAGAGACACAATTTAAGTGTCTGGATGAATGGTGGAGTGAGGAGTTATTTAGGGTGGGGAAAGAGTTAGGACTGAGCTTTGCTGAGTCACAAATGTTTGGTTCATGGCCCTGTGATTCACTAGGTTTATCCCTGTGGTCTGATGCCATTTTTATTCTTGCAGCGGGTACACTTCTATTTGGCTGTCTTGCTTAGGTTGGAAGAGTCAGCTCTTACTGGGATCCATCTATCCATCCATCAACAACGCATTTTTGCACATGGGGTCAGGGTGTCACTTCAACAGTGACAACCATCTACAGCCAAGGTTCACACCACCAGGAGGCTCACTTCTAAATGTTGGCACAGTGTAATGAAGAAGATCCTTGATGGACTGCATATTTTTCTCCTGTTCCTCCTTTCTCAAACACAACCTCTGTAGAGGTCAAAACAGAAGTTACCTGCCAATAAATGCATTGGGAAAATCCAATTTTACATACACTCAACAAAGCTTGCTTCTTATTTACATAACCCAAGGCAGCTGTGCTGCATGATGCATCAATTGCACCACAGCTGCATTTCATGCAGAGTCAGGTATTGTATGAACTGAGGTACAAGACAAGGTACAGAGGTCAAGTGTCTCCCTCTTTAGGTCATTATCCTCTATTCCCCTTTGCCTTTTGTCTCAACTGTTTAAGGAGGGACTCTTAAAACTTCAACTTGTGAGACTAGCATTTAAAGGTTCTAAAGGACAAGGTAACAGATTTAAATAGTTTTCCCAACGTGGACAAGGATTTTTCTCTCCCTGTCATTGGGAGTAGGGCTCCTGGTTGAAGTTGTTGGAATAATTCAGGACCATAATTTATGGTGTATGTGGGCAACATAAACCCTATAAATGGTCTGGACTCCTTGGAATAACAGGTTGAGAATCTGGCTCCTAAGAGAATGTCAAATGCATCATTCCCAGGACCATAGTGAAATGGCCAGATATTTGGAGGCAGGCAGGTCCAGAAAATCCTTGTACCTTGTGTCTGTGCCTAAAAGAATTCCTTGGCCTCCAATTTAAGCTCTTATTAATTCTATGAAGGGAATCCCCAAATTAGACATCATCTAGGGGAGAGGTAGGGGATAGGATGTCTTCAGTGTCTTACTCCAAAACAAGACATGGGGAGACATCTGTTACACACGGGACCAATTCATATGCCTAGAGTCCCTCTGAGCTGAAAGCTCCATTTTTGTTTTTGGCAGAAGACACCCCTGACACTGAATGTTCATTAGAGGCTCACAGTCCAGACTTCAAAAAATTGAGCCAACATGAATTCCTGAGGACCAATCTGGAAGAGGACAGCGAGAGTCCAGTCAACACATGCTGTGGCAAGCTAGCTGATATCCATTTTGACTTTAGCATCTTGGAGTTGTGTTTTGAAGTGTGTTCCTCTTTAGGCATCGTGGTTTGTAGGCAGACATCTAAGACCTCAACCTAGTCTACATTAATGACCTCTCAAACAACGTTGCAATGCCACCCTCCGCTCTAATAATTATACAGTTGCCCAAACTAAAGGTCAGAGCACAGGAATCAACTCCAAACAAAAGCAGAGAGGGTTCAACTCAACAGAACCTGCTCTAGGATAACAGGATGGTAGCCTACAGAGGGATCATACCAGAGGCTTTGACAGTAACTGATGCTGGGTATGGGGACTACAAAAGCACTCAAAAACATGGATGTTATCAAACCAATGATGTTTATTAGACTTAGACACTGTACTGACCTCCCAACTTTTGTTCTTGCTCAACAGCATCTATGAAATGGGGGACTGGAAGCAAATGAACACCCTTCTCAGAAATAAGAACTCAGGGAGAGATTTTACTTGTTACTTTAAGGTCCTCTGATTAAAGAATGCACACTGAAGACAACTGGGCTCATCACATTCTGTACCCAGGCAAATAAGACAATTTATGGAGATCTTTATGGGGTAGTTGCTTCCTCTATCTAATTCAGTTAACTTTCTCAAAAACAGACATCTGTAAATACAATCTGTCAATAACATTATGCTAATGACGGAACTCTGGAGACAGACTGGAACACTGGAGAGATACCACAAGTGAGGTGTAGACAGTTCATCGAACTGTAGAAAGAATGATTTGAAGATGGTGCCAGCCAACATGTCTTCATACCACCAACATCCTGATGTCTGCATGGGAGCGCATATGCCCAGTCAAGAGGTGAAAGGAAGATCTCTTGAAGTCATACTGACCATCAGGCTTCTGCAGGCCAGGATGCCAAGGGACAGTACTGCAACAACAATCTTTCAAATATCATACAATACAATTGCATTACATCATAAGTACAACTGCTCTTGAAAAACAAAGTGGACTGGGCATATGCAAAGTGGTGGTAGAAGGAAGACCACTGGTTAAGTGATAAAAAATACTAAGTAAACAGATTATAGTAGTTAAACTATAATCCGTTTTCAGCCTTTAGCTGGGTCAGTCATTCAACTGTTTGTGACGGAACAGATGAGTTGTGATGTGGAAGAGTTTTACAAATGCAGGACTGCATCCAATTCCTGGATGGAGCACATTAGGAAGAGTTTTAAAAACTGAGAACACCTGATGTCTAGATGAAATGGCTTGATATGACTGCTTTTGATGATAAAGTCCATCTTCATGAGCAACAGGCAGTGATGAATCCACTTAAGCAATAAATGAATGAAGAAATAAAAAAATAAATAATACACTACAGACTCAATTAAGTAAAGTCCCATCCTATGGGCTTAGAAGATAAGGCTGGCAACTGCAGTTTGAGAATTTATGGTATGAATGAGGGTGGAACAAAGTGACTTGCCTAATTTTGTTTAAGACGAAATGGCAGAGTGTAATGGGTTTCCAAAAGATTCAGTGTGACTTTTTTGGCAAGGTGTCTTCCAATATCAGTGACTACAATCAGATATGGCAAGTCCAGACCTATATTAACAATTTCTGACAGAATGAAAAGCAGGAAGTATTACAAAAACTGCAGCAGTCTAGAAGATGTTTGCTGCAATGAGGCTGGCATTTGTGGAAAACGTTGACACAGATGACACTATGAAGAGTCTGTACTACATTTTGGAGGTCATTAAAGAGTACATATAGACATTTACCATTTAAAGTAACTTTCATTTTCAGCAGTACTAAAGTTTAATATTTTTCTGTTAAAGTCTGACAAGTCACAGAAAGTTTTGGAAAGGATAAAGACACTTCCAGCAAGACTGATGCAATTACATGTGGAACAGAAAGACAATGACATATCAGAATTATGAGATTCTGAATGAATAGGGGAACAACTCCAATTATTCCAAAGGGAAATGAATGTCCAAGAAAGCTACTATGGGCCTGTAATTGAAGAAATAAATTCATCAATAACTGCCTATTGGTGATGCAGATTTGTGGACAATTAAAGTAAAGGCATTGTAAAGTCTCAATAAATTAATGGTAAACAAAGTAAAGTTAACTGTGGTTTGCAACAGCAGTGTATAACATCTCAGATAAAACATTTAAGATTATATCACAGAACTTTGCATCCAGTTTATGTAGTGTTTGTTTGTGTCTTTCGGCTTTTCCCGGTTAGGGGTCACCACAGCGGAACTCTGGTCCGCTAATGATTGGCAGTTGATTTTTACGTACCAGCTTGCCAGGCCTGACGCACAACCTTCAATGAAGGTACGCCCATTCACACATGTCTCCACGCAGAAGACGCTCTAGCTGAGAATCGAACCGGACAATGTCTTACTGTGAGGCGACAACGCTACCGCAGCACCACCACCGCGGGTTTTATCCAGTTTATGTAGTGTAAGGTACCAATTAAGATGCAGACTATGTTGAAAGAAGAGATGTTTTAATTTAATGGACAAGGGAGGGCTGTTAAACATAAGTTAACACTTGGTGAGATAAATTCAGTGTACCTTAAGGGGGCATCTAAGACTGCAAGAATGAAAACATACAAGGAAATGTTTCATAAAATTGTGTCAAATTACTCAATGTTTTATATTATCAGGAGTACTTTATCAGGAGAGTTTCTAGTAGTATCAATACTTCTGAAAAAATAAGGATGATCATGGCACAAAGACAAGGGTCAAGAAGTCTGTCACTTTTAGAACATTCAGTTAATGGCTAGTAAGAACAATGCCTACATGCAAGAAAAGAACAAACTATGATAGCCTGAGAGAATCAACTAGAAAAGGTAAAGAGAAAACACTGACTGGAAAGACTCATGCAGCTGTTCAGCAAAAAGCAGTTCAAGCTCCATTTTTTAGTGCAAGACATGGTTTCCAGTAATCTAGAGGAAAAAGTCAAATGTGCTCAGAATTAATTAAAATAAACAAAACAATGAAGTAGTATATCAACTCAAATGACACAAGGCTGGAAAAAACAGAAGCTTTAAACAGATATTCAGATGAGATGATAAAACTGAAAAATCCGAGATCGAAATGAAAAAAAGGCTGGCTGAGTAGGATACTGCTCAAGAAGAGCTCTTTCAAAAATGGTAGAATTACAGGACAGAGTGAGGTTCAAAGCTGCTTTATTCAGCTGTCTTCAAAATATTTTTTTTCCTGTGGGAGTAAAGTCATTTTTTAATGCAGAACACGCTAAGGAGAAATACAAGTCTGTTCAACAAAAAGTGAGCCATCAAGCAGAAAGAGACTCTGTACATGAAGAGACTTTGCCAGTGAAACCTTTGCCATTGTTCCAAAGGAAAATGCTTGAGAGACAGAGAAAAAGCACAAGGAGCTGACTAGAAAAATAGGGGATACTTCAGAACTGAACCAGAAGCTGGACATGGAGAGGAAGAAGATGATGATCAGCAACACAGAAATTAGTGAATAAATGTGAGAGTGCAAAGTACCTATAGTGTTTGTGCAATATTGTGGAGACATGCGTGAATGGGCGTACCTTCGTTGAAGGTTGTGCGTCAGGGCTGGCAAACTCGGCACGTAAAAAATCTACTGCCAATCATTAGCGGACCAGAGTTTCCGCTGTGGTGACCCCTAACCGGGAAAAGCCGAAAGACACAAACAAACTTTGCTACACTTATTGGGAACTGAAAGGCATTTGTCTCATATCATGTCATTATTGTTGGGAATGACAATGAGGGGAGGGGAAGCAAAGAGGAAGGAAATGGTAACTAAGTAAAGCTTTCTGTTGGGTATTTCTATGAAACTTTTCACAATGCACACTGGATGTTTTATAGTAAAGCATTTTAGTTGTTCTCGTATGCGATAAAGATACTAAAGTAAACAAATACCTTTGTTTTACCCTTCTTCTTGTTAGTATTTGGAAATGTAGACATTACAATGCGGAAAAAAAGGCTAGAAAAAAGCACGTTTGACTTAACATTCTGTAATCCTGTGTTGTTGACATGGGGGATGGGGCCAAAAGTACACAGATCATAATATACGTACAGCTGATGTTTTCACTTACTTTTGCAAATGTGAATGACTGAATTAAAATCGAAAAAGTACAGTTGTGTACACTTACCATAAATGTAGATGTTTGTATTCACTGTTGCAGTCATCACATTTGGGTTATCCCTGCCAGGGTAGCCCTCAGTCGGCCTGAATACCAGAGATGTAGGATTTCTGTCTCGGTTGCCGTCACTCCAGGACTGACGTCAGTCGTCAGTGGTATAAAATAAGGCAGCAAATGCCATTACATCAGTTTTTCTTGCCCTGTCAGGAGCCCCCAAGAGGGAGTTAAGTTATGGTGGAAGAACACAACCAGTAGAAAATAAATACCAAAAATTCATTGTAAGGAGAGAGTGAGCGAGTGACTGAGTGAGTGAGAAATTGAGAGAGACAGACAAGGGGGATGGAGAGAGGGAAACTAGGACTGCAACAGTGAATACACTTGAACATCTACATTTATGGTAAGTGTACACAACAGTACTAAGTTCTTCATGTCACTACTGCAGTCAACACATTTGGGTTGATTCCCAAAGCTGAAGAAAAGGGTGGAGGCAGTCAAGAAGACTGGGGGCTGGCTAGGATGCCCTCAAGACTGCAGTGGCAAAACCTGCCCTGGATTTGGAGAAGATAGGCAGGTGGTAATGCTTGGTGAATGTATGAACAAGATGTCCATGTTGCAGCATCCAGGATGTCCCTGGTGGGGAAACCTCTGAGGAAAGCTGCAGAGGTGGATGTTGCTCAGGTAGATGTGTCCTGACCCCCATGGGGGGAGGTTGCCCGTGCTGCCTGTAGCAGAAATGGATGCAGTGTGCTATCCATTTGGAAATGGTTTGTTTGGATATGGCCTTGCCCTCTGCTCCTGCAGCAAAGGTGACTAACAATTGATCAGTCTTTCTAAATGATTTAGTCCTTTCTAGGTAGAATCTAAGCTGTCTGTGCACATCTAGAGAGTGCAGAATCCTTTCCCCCTTGTTTTGTGGGTTAGGGAAAAAGGTGGGTAAATGAATGGATTGATTGAGAGCCACACTGGACACCACTTTTGGCATTAAGAATGGGTTAGTCCTGAGGGAGGACCCTCGCAGTATAGAAAATGATGAAGGGCTCTACAGCCATAAGTGCTTTGTAGCTTGGATACTCTTCTAGCTGAAGTGATGGCCAGAAGCAAGGCTGTCTTCCAAGAGAGAAACTTTACCTCTGCTGAAGTGGGATACGTCCCAAGCGGGGTATGTGCTCTTCTGGGTGGCCTCAAGTTGTTAGCCCCTCTTAGGAACTGTTTGATGAGAGGGTGGGAGAAAAGAGGTGGCTCTGTGCTGAAATGAGCAGAGATGGCAGAGGCATGAATTTTAATAGAAGAGAAGGATAGACCCCTGTGTAGCAGGTCAGCCAGGTAGTCCAGGATGAAAAGTAGGGAGGGCTCTGTCATTCCGGCTCCCTTAGCCTGGATCCAGGTGCAAAACCTTTTCCATTTGTCAGCATAAGACTTTATAGTGCTAGGGCGTCTGGCCTCACATATCACATTTAGAACTTGTTTGCTTAGACTGGCAGCTTGTGAAGTGGCCAGGGAAAACGCCAGGCTGTCAGGCTGAGGGTCCTGCAATTGGGGATGCATGAATTATCCATTCCTCTGGGTCAGGAGTGTTGGGATATGAGGAGATGCCATGGTGGCAGGGGTGACAGGTTGTGCAGCAATGGGTACAAGTGCTGGTGTGGCCAGTCTGGGGCAATCAGGAATATCCTATGTTTGTCCTCCTTTATTTTGAGCAGAACCCTTGACATGACAGGTAGAGGGGGAAATGCATAGACTGAGAGGTCGACCCACTGGACGGATAGAGCATCCACTTTCCAGGCCTTGCTGTGAGAGGTTCGCTGGTGCAGAATTTGCTGAGCTGATGGTTGGAGTGGGAGGCAAACAGGTTGACCTTTGGGGTGCCCCATTTCTGGGTTACAAGGGTGAAGGTTCTTTGGTCTAGCTGCCACTCGTGTAGGTCCAGATTTCTGCTTAAGTTGTCTGCCAGAGAGTTTAGAGAGCCTGGCAGGAATTGTGCTAACAGGTATAGCTGCATGGCTGAGGTCATGTGCCAAACGGTCATGGCGAGCCTGCACATAGGGTACACAAGTGAGTCCCTCCCTGCTTGTTGATGTACCACATCACAGTGGTGTTGTCTGTTTTGATCAGTAGAGGCCCTGGAAGAGTAGGGGTCTGAAGGCTGTCAGAGCGTATCTCTTTTTGGCTGATGTGCAGATGTATTTGATTTGGGCTCCATTGGCCCTGAATGCACCTGCCATCTAGGTGTGCATCCCATAGTTTGATGAGTCTGTAGTGAGGGTCTGAGCGGCTTGGGGTTGTGAAAAGGGAACTCTCTTGTTGTGGCAGCAAGCTGCTGCCCACCAAAGAAAATCTTTCCTTAAAAAAAGTATCACTGGTATAAGTTTCTAGGTCTTGAGAGTGCTGACACCAAAGGCTTTTTAGGTACCACTGTAGTTTCCTCATATGCAGTCTGGCATATGGAATGAGTAGAATACAAGACGCCATGAACCTCAGAGCTTGCAGGATTTTCCTTGCAAATAACTGGGGTCTGGTGGCTAGTTGAGAGAAGTAGGCTGTCAGGTAGGTTTGTTTTTCTGATGTAAGGAATACCATCTGGGATGCTGGGTCCAGGCTTGCTCCCAGGAATACAATTTTTTGTGTGGGTACTAGTTTGGATTTCTTTTCGTTGATAGTATACACCAGGGAGGTCCAGTAGGTCCTTTACAAAGGTCAGGTGCTTTATCAGCTTTTCCTGACTGTCTGCCTGAATCAGGCAGTCATCTAAGTATGGGTAAATTTGAATAATTCTTTGTCTGCTAAAAGCAATGGCGGGAGCCAGACATTTTGTGAAAACTCTGGGAGCAGTGGATAAGCCAAAGGGAAGCGCAGAGAACTGAAAGTGCAGTGATCCGGCCCTGAAACATAGGTATTTCCTGCATGATTCCCTGATGGGGATGTATAGGCAGGCCTTTTTTAGGTCTAGGGTGGCTAACCAAGCATCCTTGGACAGCATAGGTAGGAGTTGCTGGAGGGGGAGCATTTTGAATTTTGGTATCACCAGAAAGGTGTTTAGAATGGATAGATTGAGGATGGGGCACCATATGCCCTCTTTTCTGGGTACCAAGGAAGAGTCTGGACTAGAAACCTTGGCCTATCTGTTCTGCAGGAACATGCTCTATTGCCCTCATAGAGAGCAATGAAAGGACTTGCTTTTTTGCCTCGGCCCACTGGTTTGGGGGAAGATCTGGAAACCCTTTTGAGGTTGGTAGTGTGTGGAAGTAAAATTTATATCCCTGGGACACTATGCTGAGGAACCAGTGGCCGTTAGTAATGGTGGCCCAGGTGCTTGCAGGGAAGGACAGTTTTCCTCCTAGGGGCAAGAGCAGGTGGGCAGAGGGAGGGGGTGGAAGTGTAAAGTTACTGTGAGTTCTTACTCTGAGGGGGTAGCTTAGCACACTCCCTGGTTTTGAAGAGGAGGAATTCCACTGCTTAGATCTCTGCAATCCCTGGGGCTGTTGTCTGGGGGGCCTGCTTCCCTGGGGTCTGGGCTGAGCTGACCTGGTGGGTGCAGGAAAGGACCAGTGCTTGGAGGGGCAATGGCTACTGAACCTTGGTGGCTGGACCTGCAAGAAGTCTTTAAATGTCTGCACAGATGTAGCTTTTTCTTCCATCTTTTTTAAGACCTCTTCTGCCTTGGTGCCAAATAAGTTGTCTTTGTGCAATGGTGAGTCCAATAATTTGGATTTAACATGGTCTGGCAAGGGCTGTTCTTTAAGCCAAGCATGCCTTCTAAGGACAGAACCAGTGACTGCTGCCCTGCAAGATGCTTCTAGGCATCAAAACCACATTGTAAGGTGTGCTTAGTTACTTGACTTGCAGAATGCATTAACTTTTGTAACTATTTTCTGCACAAGTATGTTGCTGATATTTCAGCATATGGAACTGACAATTTAGTGCTCAAATAGCAAGAGTAGCAGAGGTGTATACCTTTTTACCTCATCAGTCTAATGCTCGGGAATCCCTTTCTGAGGGGGTGGGATTCTTAGCAGAAGTTGCTTTAATTCCTTTAGGTCCTAGAGAGATAACCTCAGGGTCAGCAGGAGGATTTTTTGAAAAGAAATTTGAGAGAGTCAGGGACTCTACAGTACCTCTCAGGTTTTCTGGGAGCAGGAGGGAGGGTGTCAGGGGTCAAACTGAATTCCATAAAGACATCATCCACAACATCCAGGACAGGAGGAATGACCAGAGGTCTGTGCTGTGGAAGATCTAAGACTTCCCTGAGTCTCTTACCTGAGAGTAATCCTGACATTTCCATTGGAAATGCTCCCTTAAGGTATGTAGGGTTTCCCCAAAGGAGAAATCCTCGGGTGGAGAGGCTGAAGGAATGAATTCCTCTGCATCAGAATCCTCATAAGCAGAGAGGCGTTGCATATCTTCATATTCAGATGCATCAGAGTCATTGGACTCCTCTTCAGATAAAACTACTAGGGACAAATCTCTTTCTTTTGGAAGGGGTAGCCTGGCTTCCCCTGATAAGCATTATAAGGTCTTCTGCCATTTTAAGCATTTGGGACTGAGGCAAGGAAGCAGGTCCCTGAGCTTGGGTCGTCGTTTTTTTGGGTGTGGTTCGTACCCTGTGCCTTGGAAACTCAGTTTTCGAAAGAATGGTAGACGCAAAATAAGTCATCGGTCTGTGTCGAGAATCGGTAGTGCGAAGTACTTCCTCGGAAGCCGGTGCTGCTCAGTGGCTCCGGACCCATCCAAGGTAGAGATATCCACAGGATCCTTAGTCGATGAAGAGTCCCGTGGCATACTGGACTCCTAAAGGGCCTGCGAAAGTGATTCACTGAGGACCAGAGAACTGACAACTAACTTAACGGAAGTGTCATTGGCAGTTTTTGACCTGTGCAGTCTGTCTCTGTCTTTATCCTTACGTTTTTTCGGAAGATCTGTTATCGGATGGCTTACGGAAGCCATATCGGAATTTGAGGACTGAGTGTGAAAATATCTAGCTACAATAAGGGCCTGACGAAGTATAGTTCTGGTGTTGAACAAAGCACAAAAGCGACAGCGGGGGTCATCATGGTCTGGGGCTAAGCAAGTGATGCAGTAAGAATGAAAGCCCCGGTTTAGTATTTGCTTTCCACAGGCAAGACAATTGTTAACTTTTTCTGACATCTGTTAGAGAAAGAAAAAGGATCCCCAATGGGGTACTTGCTTTAGAAGACTTCAACTTCAATTCAGAAACAGAAACCTCAGGTAGCAGCCGACCGGCACTCGTGCGAACTGCTTCTGCTTCAGGCTACTCGGCAAGAAAGACTGATGTAATGGCATCGGCTTGCCTTATTTTACACCACTGACGACCTGATGTCAGTCCTGGAACAACGGCAACTGACGCAGAAATACTACACCTATGGTATTCGGGGCCACCCTGGAAGGGATAACCCAAATGTGATGACTGCAACAGTGAAACACGAAGAACATCCCTTGGCTTAATTTAATAAGTTATAAGTGGAAACAAAAGAACACTGAAAATAATGAAAAGTTTTCCTTTAGCAACAAATGTTTCAGCTCATCTTTCATATCCATGGAGAAAAGCTGATAATAGCACAATAAAAGGCCAGAACACTGGTTTCTTCAAGGCTAAAAGTTAATGTTTTCTGAAAACATGCAAGTTGACTGTCACTCACATCTGGGAGGGGAATAAAAACAAAAAAAAAAACCAACACACACCAATAAGTGTAAGTAGAAGCACAAGTAATGACATGCGTCTCAGCATGGATAACCTCCGTTTTAGGTTAATTAAGGCCTGTGTTTCCAGCTGTCCATTTGGGGCAGTCTTACTAGGAGGGTTAAACTTCATTACTTCAAGATACACATTTTTGTGTGTTTATATTAAGCTGACAGGTTATGGGGGTGTGTTCTGGGGGCATTTTTGTTTTTTGTTTGAGGGTTTTCATTGAAACAAAATACCCTGTAAAATGTGACATAAGTTCTAATGTTGATAAGAAAAAAAATGTATAAAGGATTAAACTGCCAAACATTGGTGGGTGCATGTACCACAAAAACTGAAAACAGACATTTAAAAAAATGCTGTTTTATATAATACGTAGGAATAACATCTTATAATGGCGACACTTTCCATATTATCTTGGAATGTGAATGGCCTCACAAGTATAGAAAAAAGGAAAGAATATTTAATTATATTAATTAATGCAGAGTGCAAACAGCAATGCTACAGGAGACATATTTGGAAAGAACAGAGCATGTGAATTTGACAAAGAAAGGATTTCATGATGGATGTTCAGCAGAATATCAGAAAAAAAAGAACATTAATTGCTAGAGGAGCTCCAACTGTGATAGAAGAGGAAAAAATATGATAATAGCAGATTTGTGGCAATAAGGGGTTACTTACAAGGAATGAGGATTACGCTAGCATGTATTTATACTTCACTTAAAACTACTATTATGGAGTTTAAAAAGTTTTGGCAAGAAATAATCTGCTTTCAACAGGGAATATTTGTTACAGGTGGGGACTGGAATTTGATTTGCAACAGTTAGGATGCATCTGGGGGAGCTTAGAAGGGAAAATATAACGAGAGAGAGTAATGTTCTGAAGAAATTTATGAAAATATTTGGCATGGAAAATATGAATTCAGTAATATGAACTCTGAAAGAACTTGCATATTATTCCCCATGGAGCAATAACTGAGCTAGACTAGGCAGATATTATACTTCCCACCCACTGATTTACACTGATCCATCATAATGACACAGCCCACTCAGTAAACAAGTATTACTGTTGCTACTTTGTATTTTTGTTGGTACTTAACTGTTGTATTCTTGCAATTTTGGTCCTTCTAAATGGATTCTACACAGTTTCCTTTGTTTTAAGCACCTGTTTAAATTTGGCATGTCTGAGAGGCTCTTGGCTGACTCCCACAGAGTCCAGCAACACTGTGTCCTCACCTGAACCTCTGAAGTGATTTCCTTCCATCACATGCCATCATGGCACAAGCTAAGTACTTGTATTCAAAAATTACAATTCCAGAAGTTATTTTAGTGACTGACTACTGACTTCATGTTTTATTTGTGCATTTATCTGTATTTAAGGCTAAAATTACTGCTTTACTCAAACTGTCCTGCTACTGGTCTGACTGACTTGAAATTGCCTTGTCTAGCAATTTGTTAAAGTTGTTTTGAGGTAGCATACAACCTCAAGCAATCTTTTTAATGCTTTTACATTAAGAGGACTGGGATATTTCATCTAGTGGCAGTAGGTGGTGGCCTGGGCTATCCGAGTTGGAAAATATAGGCATTAACCTATAAAACTAGTAATGGGTCTGTAACCTGCAGTTTAGTGACAAAGTCAAGCTCAGAGCAGATAGCACTAATACCACATCCTAGCACTATTCAACTCTAGTCTCTTAACACTAGAGACTACTCTAGAAGACCTCTGTAAACCAAAGTCCTTAAACCTTAATAGCCCACCCTAATACAAACCCAGACAATATGGATGTGCAATTTTTCAAAAATCTCTGTAACCATCTTGATAGATATGGGCATCCTGAGACAATGTAGCAATTGTCTCATGTTCACTGGCAATCTTTTATTCCTTAAAGAAACCAACGCAGTATACGACAGATGCACATACACAATTTCTTTGGAGGCAAAACCCTCACATACAAAGTAGTCAAGAACACACAAACACTACATCCACCACACACAGACCATCTTATGCTAAGGCACTAAAGAAATCTCCCCAAACCTCAAAGACCTCTTAAGCTTGCCAACAACAAAGTGTAACAGCAATCTCTACAGCATACACCAAAAGCAACACCAAGCACCACACATAAGCCTACAATCAATAGAGCACCAAAAATAAAGCCCATACGGCATGCAAACAATTTACCCAAGACTTTTGTCACAGAGGATTGCATTGCACAACACACAGGTGTCTCATTTACTGCACTGGACAAGGAAAAGATTATGGTCAGTTGCTTATGTGAAGTCAGGATCTGTCATGTTACACATGCACTCATGTCAATGCACTGCAGGTACTAGTATGGTAGTATCATAGCTCATGTGAGCATAAATAACCAGAGACATACCTGTCTGGATTATATGAAGAGAGAGACATTATGGGCTTCTCTGAATGTGCGTCTCACACTGGTTTGTGCCTTTCATTGAGCGGCATTCTACCTTCTTCAATGATGATGCCACAGTATGAAAAAAAATGATTGACTAACAATTGGCTTAGTTTCTGGTGTCAGTCCAGGGGGGTTTAATATCTGTCAGCCTGGGAAGATATGTTCAACACATCATATTCCTTTGCCACAGACAGCCTACACCTGTCCCCCCAGGGTTTTTATTCACCCATTTAGAGTGTTTTAGGCAATGCCAAAGTGATAAACCTACCAACATAGCAAATAAAACCCAAAGGAACCTAAAGTTGTTACTGTTCAATGCTAGGAGCTTTAATAGGAAACCACACCCTACAAGCTCTAATCATTCTGGAGAAAACAGACATCTGTGCAGTTACAAAGACATGGTTTAAAGCAGCAGGAAAGTACTCCAGCAGTGCACAACTACAGTGCCTTCCACACACTTATATCATAAGCAGAACAGACAGGAAATAAAGGTGAAGGAGTCTCGAACTACATTAGCGACAAGTACACCTCAAAGTTGTCAAAACAGCATGATAACCCAGAGTTCACCTACATGCATATCTTAGAGTCCTTTACAGTATCTTAGCAAGGTATCACTTTTTTGCTCAAAGCTGCACTGAGATAGGCCTTCTGTCATTGCTCTGCTTTGAAACTGCAAAAGATAAGTGCTTATTTTCAACTGTTTAATGCACTTCTGATTTACTAAAAACATTTGCTTCATATCTGTTTAAACTGTGCAACTGTTTTTTTAGACTTGGTGAATTCAATCCTTACCTCTGTTCTGATCTTGTGTATCCCACCGAACTGCCCAGCTGCTGTTATGGTATTAAAGCTTGGTGGCTTTGAGTTGCCAGCCTCTAGTATAAATTTGATATTGGACACTCCCCCAGTCCCATTACATCAGCGCATTCTACTGCGTACAGTGAGATAAGTTGTGAAGGCCCACCCCTTTAGCTTCTCAACCTTGAGTTATGTTCCATCTCCTCACTTTCTACTAAAAACTGTGCTTTTTCCTACTTCATTTTGCTGCCTGTGCTTAGGAGTTCAAGGGCTGCCTGACGACAGGACAACCCATTTGTAAGGACTGCAGATGCATCCTTGAAGGACATCATTTGATCTGAGTAGTTCTACTTCATTTGTCTTCAATGTGGGTCTTCAGATCTGTTTCGGATCTGACACGGACACATTTTCCAGCTATGGCTCCAAGCACCTCCTCTTACCCATAATGCCTCTCTGTCTCCCTTCTCCCTTCAGATCGAGTTTGGTGCCTAACAAGAAACAGACACCCGACCCAATAACACTTTATCTACAAAGAATAACCAACAGATACAACCTTAGCCTAGGCAAAGCTAAGGATCCCAACAGTAACAATCTGAAGATTTATCATATCCTGAAGATAAGGTCAGGGGAAGGAGGGAGGGATGGTTGAAGACAAATGAAGTAGAAAGTACAGTTGTGTACCTACCATAAATGTAGATGTTCAAGTGTATTCACGGTTGCAGTCATTACACTTAGGTTATCCTGCTGGCAGGCTACCCACAGTCGGCCAGAATTCCAAAGTCTAGGTCCAGCGCCTGTTGCTGTCGCCTCTTCCCTGCGCCAGGGGTATAAAAGATGCAGCTGACGCCATTTTCTTCAGTTTTTCTTGCCCCAGATGTCAGGTGCCCCCAAATAGGTAGGCTAAAAAAATTATGCCAAGAAGCATGCATGTACTAAAATAAACATTACCTTCATCTACAAGCAACTACACCACATAGGTTGTATAAAATAGAGAAGTAGAGAAAAGTCCCAGCAAAGAAAAGGGGGATGGTGGGTGGGTAACCTGGACTGCAACAGTGAATACACTCTAACATCTACATTTATGGTAGGTACACAAATGTACTATGTTCATTGTGTTTCACTGTTGCAGTCATTACACTTGGGTTGAATCCCAAAGCTGAGGTTGGGTGGCTGGGCCTAAATAGGATTAGGAGAGGCTACAAGGCCCTGCAGAACTGCAGTGGCAAAGCCTGCTCTGGATTTAGAGTAGAGAGGCAAGTGGTAGTGCTTGGTGAAAGTTGTGCACTGAACTCCAGGTTGCAGCCTCTAAAATGTCTTTGGTTGGTACTCCTCTGAGGAGGGCTGCTGAAGTGGCTGCTGCTCTGGTTGAATGTGGCCTAATGCCCTTAGGCACTGATTTGCCATGTTGTGAATAGCAAAAATGAATGCAGTGTCCTATCCATTTTGAAATAGTCTGTTTTGAGATAGGCTTTCATTGTGATCCTGCAGCATAAGCTACAAACAGTTGCTCAGTTTTTCTGAAAGCTTTTGTTTTCTCCAAATAGAAGTCTAGCTGTCTGTATATGTCCAAAGTGTGCAGAAGTCTCTCCCCTTTATTCTGGGGATTTGGATAAAATGTTGGCAAATGAATGGTTTGGTAAAGAGCCACACTGGATACTACCTTTGGCATAAATGTTGGGTTTGTCCTTAGAGAAACCCTGTCCTGATGAAAAATGATGAAAGGTTCCACTGCCATCAATGCCTGTAATTCTGAGACTCTTCTTGCTGAAGTTATTGCTAGGAGCAGAGCAGTTTTCCATGATAAGAATTTTATATCAGCTGTATTGGCTGGCTCAAAAGGAGGCAGTGTGAGCTTTTCTAAAACACAATTGAGGTCCCATGTAGGTATCGGTGCTCTCCTTGGGGGTCTTATGTTTTTTGCCCCTCTGAGGTATTGTCTTAGTAGTGGATGAGAGAAAATTGGAGGTTCTGTATTGTAATGAGCTGAAATGGCAGAGGCATGGATCTTAAGTGATGAGAAGGATAGGCCTTTGTCCAGCATCTCAGGTATTGTAAAATCTGAGGTATATTTGGAACAAGTGGTTCGAGTCCTTGTGCCTGGTTCCAAGCACAGAATCTCTTCCATTTTTCTGCATAAGATTTCCTAGTGCTGGGCCTCCTGGCTTCTAAAATGACATCCATAACAGCTTTAGAGAGAGGTGTGGTCCGAGTGGCTATATTATCTGCCATGCAGCCAGATTTAAGGTTCTGAGTTGACTGTGCAGAATCTGATTGTTTTGTTGAGTCAGACGATGAGGAATTTGAGGTAAAGCCCAGGCTGGGCCTTGAGACAAGTTCTTTAGGATTGGGTAACCAGTGCTGGCGTGGCCAGTCTGTGGCAATCAGAATCATTTTTGGCTTCTCTCGTCTGACTTTTAGGAGTACCTTTGGAAGAAGAGGCAGTGGAGGAAAGGCATAAACTGTCAGTGTTTTCCAGCTGAATGACAGAGCATCCACTTTCCATGCTTGTGAATGATAAGTTCTTGTGCAGAATCTCTGTAGTTGGCAGTTGTGAGGGGAGGCAAAAAGATCTATGTCTGGGCGTCCCCATTTCCTTGTTACCATGCTGAAGACCTGTGGATTTACTTTCCATTCGTGAGGATCCATGAGATTTCTGCTTAGTTCATCTGCCAGAGTATTTTTCTTTCCTGGCAGGAATTGTGCCTGCAGATGTACTTGATAGGCCACTGCTGTGTTCCACAAAGTCATGGCTTGCCTGCGAGGGGGTAGGAATGTGTGCCCCCTTGCTTATGTACCACATAACTGTGGTATTGTCAGTCTTTAGTAATAGTTGTCCTGGATGTAGTAGATCCTTGAAGGCTATCAGGGCATGCTGTACAGCTTAGCATCTCTTTTTGATTGATGTGAAGATGCATTTGTTCCTTGGGCCACATGCCCTAAATACATTTTCCTGCCATGTGTGCCCCCCAGGCATAATCCGATGCATCTGTTGTTATTGTTTGCCTGGCTGTGGATAAGGTGAAAGGCTGTCCCTTGTTGTGGTGACAGGCCAGGGCCCACCATCGAAACTACTGTTGCAGGCAGGAAATAAGAGATATTATTGTTTCCAGGCTGTGGCAATGTTGAGTCCAAACACTTTTTAGATACCATTATAGTTTCTCATATGCAGTCTTGCATATGGAATTAGTAGAATGCAGGATGCCATGAAGCCCAGAGCTTGCAGAATTTTTTTTGCAGGGAGCTGGGTCTTTGTTGCCATCATTTGAAAGTAGAGAGTCAGTTGCCTTTGCTTGTCTGGCATGAGAAAAGCCATCTGGGCAGTTGTATTTAAGCTTGCAACCAGGAATATTATCTCTTGAGAGGGCACTAGTTTTGACTTCTTTTCGTTTACTGTGTATCCTAGGCAAATTAGTAATCTTTTTACAAATGCCAGATGCTTTAGTAGAATGTCCTTGCTCTCTGCTTGAATAAGGCAGTCTATATATTTGAATTCCTTTTTGTCTGCAAAATGCAATTACTGGTGCCAGGCATTTTGTGAAGACCCTGGGCGCAGTAGATAAGCTAAAGGGCAATGCAGAGAATTGGTAATGCATTGAGCCAGCTATGAATCCGAGGTATCTTCTGCAAGATTGTCTGATTGGGACATGCAGCTATTCCTCCTTGAGGCCCAAAGTAACTAGCCAAGCCTTCTTGCCCAACATGGGTAGAAGTTGCTGCAGTGTTAACATTTTGAATTTCGGAACATCCAGGAAAGTATTTAGGATTGACAGGTCCAGTATTGGTCTCCAGGCTTTGTCCTTTCTGGATACCAGGAAAAGTCTTGAGTAAAATCCTTGTCCCTTTTCTTGCTGTGGAACTCTTTGAATAGCTCTCATGTCCATGAGAGCAGAAATTTGTTTTTCTGCCTCTGCCCATTGGTTTTGCGGCAGGTCTGGCATACCTTTTGATTTTGGAAGGGTGTGAAAGTGGAACCTGTATCCCTGAGAAACAATATTCAGTACCCATTTGTCCCGGGTGATCATGTGCCAATTTTGTGAGAAGTGCTAGCTTTCCCCCCCTAAGGTTGCTGCCAAAAGGTAAGTGCTTGGCATTTGTAGAGGGAAGTCATTGGGACTGTTTCCTATAAGGGTGTGATTTGTCTTCTCCTCCTTTGGGGGCTGAAGCACCCCATTGTTTAGGTCTGTATAAGCCTTGGGGCTGAGATCTGCCTGTTGGGCATCTGTATCTGTCTCTTTGTGGCCTGACACCGGAAAGGACCAATTTTTAGAAGGCCAGTTTCTACTAAATCTAGGTGGCTGAACCTGTAAGAAATCCTTTACTGTCTGCATTGAATTTTGCTTTATCCTCTATTTTCTTTAACACCTCTTCTGCCTTAACACCAAATAAAGTATCATGCTGTAGTGGAGCATCCAATAATTTTACTTTAACATGATCAGGTAAACTTTGTTCTTTTAACCAAGCATGCCTTTGAATGACAGAGCCTGCAACTGCGGCTCTGCAAGAAGCCTCTAATGAATCAAAACCACATTGCAGAGTATGCTTTCCCACTTGTTCAGCTGCATGCAATAAATCCTGCATTTCCTTATTGTCAGGAAATTCTGAGTTTGTAAGCATTTTCTGTTTTAACAAAGACATTAGATAGTGTTGATATTTAAGCATGTGAAACTGGCAGTTTAAAGCCCTTACAGCTAAAGTAGCAGAAGTGTAAACTTTTTTCCCCCATCTATCCAGAGCTCTGGAATCCCTATCAGAGGGGTACAGTTTTTTTTGCAGTGGAAGCCTTATCCCCTTGGGACCCTGAGAAATTGTTTCTGGGTCAGCAGCAGGGTTTTTATAAAAAAAATTATGAGAGTCTGGGACCCTGTAGTACCTGTCTGGCTTGAATGGTGCAGGGGGTAAAGAATCAGGAGACAAACTGGATTCAGAGAAAACATCAACAATATCAAGCACAGGGGGGATAGCCAGGGGCCTGTGCTGAGGCCATAAAAGGAAGTCTCTGAGCCTTTTCTTGGATTCTGAATAATCCTGGCTCTCCCGATGGAAATGCTCCCTCATGGTGTGCAAGGTTTCCCCAAAAAGAGTAATCCTTAGGCGGAGAGGCTGAAGGTATAGATTCTTCTGCATCAGAGACCTAAAAGGTAGGGAGTGAATATCACTGATCTGAAATCAGAGGAAATAGAAACCTGGTCAGAGGAGTCATAGTCAATGTCTTGCCTAGGCCTTTTATCAGGAGGGGATGGGAACCCCTGATCAAAGTAATTAGGTCCTCGGCCATTTTAAGCATTTGTTTCTTTGGCATGGATGACTGTCCAGGAGAATGCTGCACTTGTTTCCTTGTCTTTAATGGTGTTTTTGACTTTGCCTTGGCTGCTGTAGTGGACTTAATAGTAAGTTGTGAAGGTCTGAAAACACCCTCAGAAGCCGATGCCTGCTCAGCGGCTCCGGACCCATCTGAGGGAATAGTTTCCATAGGCCCAATACCTTGAGTTTCCAGAGGCCTAGGTGTCTCCACGTGAGTCAGATGCGGCCTGTGGCTCTGAGGTAGCGGGTGTCAGGGGCTGCGAAAGTGCCTCATTGAGAGCCGGCAACTGGCCTAGAAGAGGCTTCGTCATCGGTTTTGGACCCCGGATGCCTGTCCTTTACTTTGTCTTTGCGTTTTTTATGAATTCCGGTCGTCGGTTGTTCCAACGGCATTATGTAGTTAACTCTTCGGCCAAAGTAATGTAAAGCAAAATCAAATCGAAGCTTAATAGTGCGTTGGTTGAATCTAGCACAAAACCGACAACTAGCAACGTTGTGGTCAGGGCCTAGGCAAGGAATACAGTAGGAGTGAAAATCCTTATGAGGTATTTGCTTCCCACAAGAAATACAATTAGTTTTACTGACATCAGTCTGGAGCAAGAAAAAGTTTCCCCAATGGGGTACTTCGCTTTATTGAAGACTTCAGTTCTGAAATTCGATTTCGAAAATCTCATTAGTCGGCCGACCGACACTTGCGAACTGCTTTTGCTTCGGGCAACGTGTGGCAAGAAAGACTGAAGAAAATGGCGCTGGCTGCATCTTTTATACCCCTGGCACATTGACGTCAGGGAAGAGGCGACAGCAACCGACGCCGGACCTAGACTTTGGAATTCTGACAGACTGCGGGTAGCCTGCCAGCAGGATAACCCAAGTGTAATGACTGCAACAGTGAAACACAATGAACATCTACTCGGATGGAATGTTATGGTGAGTACATAACTTCTTTATCTGAAGTAATTTACTACATTTGCTCTTCAACCTGTGGGACAGAGTCCCCAGCTACCTAATTCCTGGGTGGCCCTCATGGAAGGATGTTCCGGAGCACCGCAGAGCCAAAGGATGCTCTAGTCCTAGACACAATGTCTAATTTGTAATGCGAGATAAAGGTATGCTCTCAGGCCAAAGTGGCAGCTGAACAAATGTCATCCAAAGATACTCTAGACCAAAAGTCCGCTGATGTAGCCATAGATCGGGTCGAATGAGCCTTCACTTTTCCTGGTAGAGGCAGACCCCTCTCTGAGTAAGCTCGCCAATGCACTGTGAAATCCAGCAAGCAATTGTCACTTTTGAGACTGGTTTACCAAAGAAGGGCTTGGCATAAGACACAAAAACTTGGTCAGACTTGCGGAAAGGTTTGATCCTGTGAAGGTAAAACCTCAATTGTCTAGGTACAACCAGTAAATGCAATTTATATTCCCCCTTGTTTTGGTAGTTAGGAAAAAAGACTGGTAAGTTTATAGTCTGGTTAATATTGGCTTCCGAAGCTACCTTGGGAAGAAAGGAAGGGTTAGTACAAAGTGACACCCTGTCTTTATGCAAAATTGTGTAGGGCACTTTGAAAGAGCCTGAAGCTCCGACACTCTTTTGGCGGAGGTAATGGCGACCAAGAAAGCAGTTTTCTATGCCAAAAATTGCAAATCTACTGAAGCCGCAGGCTCAGAAGGGGAAGAAACTAAAGCCTGCAACAACAAGGTAAGGTCCCATGGAGGGATGGGATCCTTTACAGGGGGTCTAAGAAGAAACGTACCTTTAAGAAAGGTCTTGCACAGTTTAGAGAAAGCCAAAGAACACACATTAAACCCCATGTGAAAATTAGATATGGCTGCCAGCTGAACCTTAACCGTAGAAGAACTGGAACCCTGTTGAAAAATGCTAGCCAGAAAATCTAGAACCACCGACTGAGGTGCTGTAAAAGGATCCAAGGACTGCTGAATCGCCCATATAGAAAAACATTTCAATTTACTACGATAGACTTTCCTGGTAGATTTGTGAGCCGCTACCAGGATGGACTTAACAGGGGATGACAAACCGGGAGTCCTAACAATCATGGAAACCGGAGACCGGAGCAGCCAAGCCGTGAGCTTCAGACTGTCCAGGTCTAGGTGAGGAATCCCTGAAGGGTGCGAGATAAGATCTGGAACTGGATCCAGAGTCCATGGTGGAATAACTAGATGAGACCTGAATAAGGGAAACCAAACCTGTTGAGGACAAAATGGGGCAATGAGGATCACAGTCCTCACCAGCCTTTGAGCTTTCTGCAGAAACTTCGACATGAAGGGAAGAGGAAGAAATGCATAAAGAAGACCGGGAGGCCAAGCATGAATCAGAGTATCTCTGGGGGTTTCCCCCAGTGGGGGGGGTTCAGAGCGAAAAACTCGCTGCACTTTGCGTTGGAAGGAGATACTAAGAGATCGCAGCAAGGACGTCCCCACTCTCAGAAGATCTGTTCCGCTACTGAAGGACTCAGAAACCACTCATAAGGCATCAGGATAGATCTGCTGAGCTTCTCCGCTAGAATGTTGGACCGTCCTGGAATGTACGCTGCCACCTGAAAATGGCCGGTGGAGATCGCCCATTCCCACACTCTTATAGTTTCTTGACACAGGGGATAAGATCTGGTTAACCTCCTGCTTCGGCTGAAGCAGATAAAGTCTGAAGAATGTGTAGAACGTGTAACCTCAGAATGCATAATCTGTCTGACGTGAGAAACACCCTTGTTTGCATTGTGTCCAGTTGTGGCTTGATTAAGTCCAACACCTGAACCAGGAGTAAGGCAGACTTGTTCATATCGATTGTGATGCCCAACTTGTTGGCTAGCTGAAGAAAGGAGTCCCTGGCTTGACAAAGTAGATGCGCTGAAGGGGGCGGTAAAGAGCCAATCGTCCAGGTACAGAAAGACCTGAATGCCCTGAAGCCTCAGGTGAGCCGCTACTACTGCCATTACTTTGGTGAACACCCGGGGGGGCTGTGGTGAGACCAAAGGGAAGAGCTTGAAAAGTACAGTTGTGTACCTATCACAAATGTAGATGTACGAGTCTATTCACTGTTGCAGTCATTACACTTGGGTTATTCTGCTGGTAGGCTACCCGCAGACAGCCTGAATTCCAAAGTCCTGGTCCAGCGTCAGTTGCTGTCGCCTCTTCCCTGACGTCAGTGCACCAGGGGTATATAACATGCAGCCGATGCCATTTTCTTCAGTTTTTCTTGCCCCAGATGTCAGGTGCCCCCAAAAGGTAGGCTAGAAACATTGCTTATAAAAAGCATACACTAAAATAAACAATACCTTCATCTACAAGCAAATACACCACATAGGTTGTATAGATTAGAGAAGTACAGGTAAGTCCCAGCAAAGAAAGGGGGATGGTGGGTGGGTAACCTAGACTGCAACAGTGAATACACTCGAACATCTACATTTATGGTAGGTACACAACTGTACTATGTTCATCGTGTTTTACTGTTGCAGTCATTACACTTGGGTTGAATCCCAAAGCGGAGGTTGTGCGGCTAAGTCTAAATAGAATTAGGAGTGGCTATGAGGCCCTGCAGAACTGCAGTGGCAAAGCCTGCTCTGGATTTAGAGTAAAGAGGTAAGTGGTAGTGCTTGGCAAAAGTGTGCACTGAACTCCAAGTTGCAGCCTCCAAAATTTCCTTGGTTGGTACTCCTCTGAGAAAGGCTGCTGATGTGGCTGCTGCCCTGGTCGAATGTGGCCTAATGTCCTTAGGCACTGATTTGCCATGCTGTGCATAGCAGAAACAGTGTCCTATCCATTTTGAAATAGTCTGCTTTGAGATAGCCTTTCTTTGTGATCCTGCAGCATATGCCACTAAAAGTTGCTCAGTCTTTCTGAAAGCTTTAGTTTTGTCCAAGTTGAAGTGTAGCTGCCTGTGTATGTCCAAAGAATGCAGAAGTCTCTCCCCTTTATTCTGGGGATTTGGATACAAAGTAGGCAAATGAATGGTTTGGTTAAGAGCTACACTGGATACTACCTTTGGCATAAATGTTGGGTTTGTTCTTACAGAAACCCTGTCCGGATGGAAAATGATAAAAGGTTCCACTGCCATTAATGCCTGTAACTCCGAGACTCTTCTTGCTGAAGTTATTGCAAGGAGCAGAGCTGTTTCCCATGATAAGAATTTTATCTCAGCTATATTGGCTGGCTCAAAAGGTGGCAGTGTGAGCTTTTCCAAGACAAAATTGAGGTCCCATGTAGGTATTGGTGCTCTCCTTGGGGGTCTTTGGCCCCTGTGAGGTACTGCCTTAGCAGTGGATGTGAAAAAATAGGAAGTTCTCTATTGTAATGAGCTGAAATGGCAGAGGGATGGATCTTAATTGATGAGAAGGAAAGTAATGTAAAGCAAAATCGAACCGAAGCTTAATAATGTGTTGGTTAAATCTAGCACAAAACCGACAACTAGCAACATCGTGGTCAGGGCCTAGGCAAGGAATACAATAAGAATGAAAATCCTTATGAGGTATTTGCTTTCCACAAGAAATACAATTGTTAACTTTTACTGACATCAGTCTGGAGCAAGAAAAGTTTCCCCAAAGGGGTACTTAGCTTTACTGAAGACTTCAGATCTGAAATTCAATTTCAAAAATCTCAGGAGTCAGCCGACTGGCACTTGCGAACTGCTTTTGCTTCGGGCACCGCACGGCAAGAAAGACTGAAGAAAATGGCGTCGGCTGCATCTTATATACCCCTAGCACACTGACGTCAGGGAAGAGGCGACAGCAACCGACGCCGGACCAGGACTTTGGAATTCAGGCCGACTGCAGGTAGCCCGCCAGCAGGACAACCCAAGTGTAATGACTGCAACAGTGAAACACGATGAACATCTGGTAATGACTGGCTCCCAGACGGAAGCGACGGAACCTCTGGGAGCGCCTGTCCATCTTCATGTGGTAGTACGCATCTTGGAGATCAATCGAGCACATCTAGTCTCTGGCCTGTAGATAGGGCAGGATAGATTGAATCGTGACCATCCGGAATTTTGTCTTGGTTACAGATAGGTTCGAGACAGGGACAGATCCAAAATTGGTCCGAGGTCCCCCGTCTTCTTTGGCACTAAAAAGGACCTGGAATAAATGCTGGATCAGACTGGGGGGACCGGTTAGATGACTCACTTTCATAACAGTGATTCTATTTGCATTGCTGCCTCCTCCCCCTGCTTGGGTGGAATGTCCAGTGGGGGGTTGGATGGGGAAGTTCTTTGAACGGAACAAAATATCCTCTGGATATGATCCGCAACACCCACTGCTCTGTTGTGATGGACTCTCAAGCTAGTGGGTGTAGCAACAAACGAACCCCGACTGCCTCCAGAGATGGACAGTCAGGCAACCACTCAGGGCTGCTGCCTGGGTTTGTCCAAGAAAGGTTCTTGGGACCTTAAGTTCTTAGGGCCCCCTCTGCCTCTAGGGCTGCATTTGTC